>NC_086001.1:36095949-36145949 GCF_030014385.1 Trichomycterus rosablanca | reverse complement strand
CATACGCACACTACACATAAACACACACACACACACTAACACTAAATCATACACACACTACACATAAACACACACACACACAAACACTAAATCATACACACACTACACATAAACACACACACACACTAACACTAAATCATAAACACACACACATAAACACACACACTAACACTAAATCATACACACACACATAAACACACACACACACAAACACTAAATCATACGCACACTACACATAAACACACACACACACACTAACACTAAATCATACACACTACACATAAACACACACACACTAACACTAAATCATACACACACACATAAACACACACACACACTAACACTAAATCATAAACACACACACATAAACACACACACACACACACTAACACTAAATCATACACACACTACACATAAACACACACACACTAACACTAAATCATAAACACACACACATAAACACACACACTAACACTAAATCATACACACACACATAAACACACACACACACAAACACTAAATCATAAACACACACACATAAACACACACACTAACACTAAATCATACACACACACATAAACACACACACACACAAACACTAAATCATACGCACACTACACATAAACACACACACACACACTAACACTAAATCATACACACACTACACATAAACACACACACACAAACACTAAATCATACACACACTACACATAAACACACACACACACACTAACACTAAATCATAAACACACACACATAAACACACACACTAACACTAAATCATACACACACACATAAACACACACACACACACAAACACTAAATCATACGCACACTACACATAAACACACACACACTAACACTAAATCATACGCACACTACACATAAACACACACACACACACTAACACTAAATCATACACACACTACACATAAACACACACACACACACACACAAACACTAAATCATACGCACACTACACATAAACACACACACACACTAACAATAAAATAATACACACACACATAAACACATACACACACAAACACTAAATCATACGCACACTACACATACACACACACACACACACCAACACTAAATCATATGCACACACACATAGATAGACACACACCAACACTAAATCATACACACTACACATAAACACACACACACACACACACACCAACACTAAATCATACACACACTACACATAAACACACACACACACTAACACTAAATCATACGCACACTACACATAAACACACACACACACCAACACAATCATATGCACACACACATAGATAGACACACACCAACACTAAATCATACACACTACACATAAACACACACACACACACACCAACACAATCATACACACACTACACATAAACACACACACAAACACTAAATCATACGCACACTACACATAAACACACACACACACCAACACTAAATCATATGCACACACACATAAACACACACACACACTAACACTAAATCATACACACACATAAACACACACACACACACCAACACTAAATCATATGCACACACACATAGATAGACACACACCAACACTAAATCATACACACTACACATAAATCATACACACACACACACACACCAACACAATCATACACACACTACACATAAACACACACACCAACACTAAATCATACACACACTACACATAAACACTAAACACTAAATCATACACACACTACACATAAACACACACACACACACAAACACTAAATCATACGCACACTACACATAAACACACACACACACCAACACTAAATCATATGCACACACACATAGATAGACACACACCAACACTAAATCATACACACTACACATAAACACACACACACACACCAACACTAAATCATACACACACTACACATAAACACACACACACACTAACACTAAATCATATGCACACACACATAGATAGACACACACCAACACTAAATCATACACACTACACATAAACACACACACACACACCAACACTAAATCATACACACACTACACATAAACACACACACACACACACCAACACTAAATCATACACACACTACACATAAACACACACACACACACTAACACTAAATCATACGCACACTACACATAAACACACACACACACCAACACTAAATCATATGCACACTACACATAAACACACACACACACACTAACACTAAATCATATGCACACACACATAGATAGACACACACCAACACTAAATCATACACACTACACATAAACACACACACACACTAACACTAAATCATACGCACACTACACATAAACACACACACACACACACCAACACTAAATCATACACACACTACACATAAACACACACACACACACTAACACTAAATCATACGCACACTACACATAAACACACACACACACCAACAATAAATCATATGCACACTACACAAACACACACACACACACTAACACTAAATCATATGCACACACACATAGATAGACACACACCAACACTAAATCATACACACTACACATAAACACACACACACACTAACACTAAATCATACGCACACTACACATAAACACACACACACACACAAACACTAAATCATACACACTACACATAAACACACACTCACACACAAACACTAAATCATACGCACACTACACATAAACACACACTCACACACAAACACTAAATCATACGCACACTACACATAAACACACACACACACACACACCAACACTAAATCATACACACACTACACATAAACACACACACACACACTAACACTAAATCATACGCACACTACACATAAACACACACACACACCAACACTAAATCATATGCAGACACACATAGATAGACACACCAACACTAAATCATACACACTACACATAAACACACACACACACTAGCACTAAATCATACACACACTACACATAAACACACACACACACACAAACACTAAATCATACGCACACTACACATAAACACACACACACACACCAACACTAAATCATATGCACACACACATAGATAGACACACACCAACACTAAATCATACACACTACACAAACACACACACACACACCAACACTAAATCATACACACACTACACATAAACACACACACACACAAAAACTAAATCATACGCACACTACACATAAACACACACACACACTAACACTAAATCATACACACACACATAAACACACACACACTAACACTAAATCATAAACACACACACATAAACACACTCATACCTACATGCCCATACACTCACTCACACACTCGCACGCATTTTCATATTACTGATGTATTACACCGTGTGACTGAAATACACGGATTTGAAGATTAGGAGGGGCGTCCTTATACTTTTGGCCCTGTAGTGTACACTCGTGTAGGAACTCTTGGTGCCGTCTGAGACGCCTCATGATCACAAACTGCTGATGGGAACGTTTCCAAAATCAGCAGGTTAGTTAGTGAGGTGAAATACGCCGAACGGCCAAAAATATGTGGACATCAGTTCTAAGTTCTGGGCTCTGCCTCCCTTTACGAACCGCTCTAGTCGTATCACACTGGGTGTTGGACTTCGGAACCTCCGTTCTGTGTCGACTGTTCTTTCTGATCTGCTAACGACATCCCTGTTGCTCATCTCTGTACTGCAGCTACGTGAGGATTTCGGCTCGGCCCAGATGTTTCGAGACGGGTCCAACGGGCGCGGGAAACGACCACACTGGGTGTCGACCCGCGTCCACGTGGGGGGTCGGCGGGTGCTGTGCCATAGCGTCGGATTCTTGTAGCCGCGGGTGACATACCTTCCTCCCAGGCTGGCGTGTCTGGGCGATCGCTTGTCTGAACTTGCTCGGAATTTCTTTGGGAACCCTCAGGTAGCGCTTACGAACGCTCTCGGTTCCAGAATCATTGGGACGGTATGTGAAATGCAGATATATAAAACGACCCATGCCGTGGGCACTTTATTAGGAACACCTGTTCCATCCGGTCCATCCGTCGGTTGATTTATTTGACAGTATAAGCCACACCCATCCAGGTGGGTATACATTAACTGACTGTAGCCTATCTCTTATATCTCAGTTTAGGAACACGTACCCTTCTAGTCGTTTATCAGTGGACGCTCTACCATGCATGGTTCCAGTTATGGCAGGGATTGGGGGGGGTCTGACCCAACAAAGCTGACCCCCCCCCCCTCCCAGTCCCATTGTATTGCATTATGGGTAACGGGAGTCTACAAGTTTGGTGTTGGAAGTGTTTAAGCATACCTGTAAATACACTATATGGACAAAAGTATTGGGACGCCCCTTCTAATTGCTAACCCGTGTAATAAAGCAATTATAGAAAGGATGAAAGGAACAGGGCTAGTCTGACTTCTCTGTGCCCATAAAAACAGGGCTAGTTTGACTTCTCTGTGCCCATACAAACAGGGCTAGTTTGACTTCTCTGTGCCCATATAAACAGGGCTAGTTTGACTTCTCTGTGCCCATATAAACAGGGCTAGTCAGACTTCTCTGTGCGCATATAAACAGGGCTAGTTTGACTTCTCTGTGCCCATATAAACAGGGCTAGTTTGACTCCTCTGTGCCCATATAAAAAGGGCTAGTTTGACTCCTCTGTGCCCATATAAACAGGGCTAGTTTGACTTCTCTGTGCCCATACAAACAGGGCTAGTTTGACTTCTCTGTGCCCATTTAAACAGGGCTAGTGTGACTTCTCTGTGCCCATACAAACAGGGCTAGTTTGACTTCTCTGTGCCCATATAAACAGGGCTAGTGTGACTAGAGCTGCTGACTTCTCTGTGCCCATATAAACAGGGCTAGTGTGACTTGAGCTGCTGACTCCTCTGTGCCCATATAAACAGGGTTAGTCTAACTTCTCTGTGCCCATATAAACAGGGCTAGTTTGACTTCTCTGTGCCCATATAAACAGGGCTAGTCTGACTTCTCTGTGCCCATATAAACAGGACTAGTGTAACTAGAGCTGCTGACTCCTCTGTGCCCATATAAACAGGGCTAGTCTGACTTCTCTGTGCCCATATAAACAGGACTAGTGTAACTAGAGCTGCTGACTCCTCTGTGCCCATATAAACAGGGCTAGTCTGACTTCTCTGTGCCCATATAAACAGGACTAGTGTAACTAGAGCTGCTGACTCCTCTGTGCCCATATAAACAGGGCTAGTTTGACTTCTCTGTGCCCATATAAACAGGGCTAGTCTGACTTCTCTGTGCCCATATAAACAGGACTAGTGTAACTAGAGCTGCTGACTCCTCTGTGCCCATATAAACAGGGCTAGTCTGACTTCTCTGTGCCCATATAAACAGGACTAGTGTAACTAGAGCTGCTGACTCCTCTGTGCCCATATAAACAGGGCTAGTCTGACTTCTCTGTGCCCATATAAACAGGACTAGTGTAACTAGAGCTGCTGACTCCTCTGTGCCCATATAAACAGGGTTAGTCTGACTTCTCTGTGCCCATATAAACAGGGCTAGTCTGACTTCTCTGTGCCCATATAAACAGGGCTAGTTTGACTCCTCTGTGCCCATACAAACAGGGCTAGTTTGACTTCTCTGTGCCCATATAAACAGGGCTAGTCTGACTTCTCTATGCCCATATGAACAGGGCTAGTGTGACTTCTTTGTGCCCATATAAACAGGGCTAGTGTGACTTCTCTGTGCCCATATAAACAGGGCTAGTCTGACTTCTCTGTGCCCATATAAACAGGGCTAGTTTTACTTCCCTGTGCCCATATAAACAGGGCTAGTCTGACTTCTCTGTGCCCATATAAACAGGGCTAGTGTGACTTCTCTGTGCCCATATTAACAGGGCTAGTGTGACTTCTCTGTGCCCATATAAACAGGGCTAGTCTGACTTCTCTGTGCCCATATAAACAGGGCTAGTTTTACTTCCCTGTGCCCATATAAACAGGGCTAGTCTGACTTCTCTGTGCCCATATAAACAGGGCTAGTCTGACTTCTCTGTGCCCATATAAACAGGGCTAGTGTGACTTCTCTGTGCCCATATAAACAGGGCTAGTCTGACTTCTCTGTGCCCATATAAACAGGGCTAGTTTTACTTCCCTGTGCCCATATAAACAGGGCTAGTGTGACTATAGCTGCTGACTCCTCTGTGCCCATATAAACAAAGCTAGTTTTACTTCCCTGTGCCCATATAAACAGGGCTAGTGTGACTAGAGCTGCTGACGTCTCTGTGCCCATATAAACAGGGCTAGTGTGACTCTAGCTGCTGACTCCTCTGTGCCCATATAAACAGGGCTAGTTTTACTTCTCTGTGCCCATTTAAACAGGGCTAGTTTGACTCCTCTGTGCCCATACAAACAGGGCTAGTTTGACTTCTCTGTGCCCATACAAACAGGGCTATTCTGACTTCTCTGTGCCCATATAAACAGGACTAGTTTAACTAGAGCTGCTGACTCCTCTGTGCCCATATAAACAGGGCTAGTCTGACTTCTCTGTGCCCATATAAACAGGACTAGTTTAACTAGAGCTGCTGACTCCTCTGTGCCCATATAAACAGGGCTAGTCTGACTTCTCTGTGCCCATATAAACAGGGCTAGTTTAACTAGAGCTGCTGACTCCTCTGTGCCCATATAAACAGGGCTAGTGTGATTTATCTGTGCCCATATAAACAGGACTAGTGTAACTACAGCTGCTGACTCCTCTGTGCCCATATAAACAGGGCTAGTCTGACTCCTCTGTGCCCATATAAACAGGGCTAGTGTAACTACAGCTGCTGACTCCTCTGTGCCCATATAAACAGGGCTAGTCTGACTCCTCTGTGCCCATGTAAACAGGGCTAGTGTGACTAGAGCTGCTGACATTAAGAAGCGCCCGGCCATGCGAATGTTCCTTTGTACTCCTGAGTGAATGCGCACAAATCCCCACAGACACACCTCTTGAGGAACCTTCTCAAAAGATCAGAGAGAACCGGCCAGTCCAGCAGGCTCAGCTCGGCTCAGCTTTGCGCCATATACTGTGCACCAGGTGAAATAGCGCCTGTATTGCGGCGCATGTGCAGTGGTGTGTGTGTGTGTGTGTGTGTGTGTGTTTACCTTGTTTACAGTCGCAGTAACCCCAGTCGATGCGTCCCCGCGCGGTCCTGAAGAAGCACCAGGGTCGGATCCTGCCGTCCGGGTTCCTGCACCAGTTGTGCTGCCCGAGTCCCGTACCGGGGTAACGCGCGATCACGCCGCTCACCTCGCTCCAGTTCATGCACCGCGCTCCGGATTCGGTCACGTCCACCGAGCCGCGGTACGGAGCTCCTCTCCCGCCGCCGCCGCCGCCGCTCTGCACGCAGCCCGTGAACGGCTGGAGGAAGGAAGGAGCCGCGCTGGAGCTCCGACACCCGCAGATCGCGCCGAGCAGCAGCCGGAGGAGGAGGAGGAGGAGGGAGAGCGCTGGAGCCTCCATCACCGTCCGCTGAATGCGAGAGGGCTTAGCACTGAGCCGCCGGGGTGGGTCTCTAATGTGCGGACCGTCTAATGACGCACAAGTGCGGGGTTACCGGGGGAAGCCCCCCTGATACAGCCATAACATTAAAACCACCTCACTGTCCATTTCATCAGCTCCACTTTGTAGTTCTACAATTACTGACTGTTCTTCAATGGTCAGGACCCCCCACAGAGCAGGTATTATTTAGGTGGCGGATGATTCTCAGCACTGCACTGACACTGACACGGTGCTGGTGTGTTAGTGTGTGTTGTGCTGGACTGAGAATAGTCCACCGACCCAAAACACCCAGCCGACAGCGCCCCGTGGGCGGCGTCCTGTGACCACTGATGGGCGATCGTCTCTGACTTTACGTCTACGAGGTGGACCGACTAGGTAGGAGTGGACAGTGAGTGGACACGGTGTTTAAAACCTCCACTCATACCAGCACAACACACACTAACACACCACCACCATGTCAGTGTCACTGCAGTGCCGAGAATCATCCACCACCTAAATAATACCTGCTCTGTGGGGGTCCTGTGGGGGTCCTGTGGGGGTCCTGACCATTGAAGAACAGCATGAAAGAAACAGATGGACTACAGTCAGTAATTGTAGAACTACAAAGTGCTTCTATATGGTAAGTGGAGCTGATAAAATGGACAGCGAGTGTAGAACCAAGGTCCACATACTTTTGGTCATTTATTGTATAGCAAGTTGACAGCGGTTCTTATTAGTAACACAGACCGCTGTCGCCCCCTGGTGTTTATGTGCAGAGTTGCAGCCGTCATTACACCGCATTGTACAGTACAAACCGGTGCGGTTATTTTACGGTATCCCGGTGGTTAAGCAGCGCTGAGGGAACCGCGACCGCGACCACATTTTCTTTGTTATTTCTGTGCATCAGAATTCGGTAAGTTTTGCTTATTTAGCTGTAAACAATTCAACTCAGCAATGCTTAGCAACCGGAGTACCGTAAACCAGCGTTTATCTGCGCACTGTCCAAACCCAAACCCGTCCACCTCCTAATGTGTACGTCCAGCTGTTTTATAAGTGTATACAAATCAAGTGTATGAAATATAAACTTTGTTGCAACGATTTTGTGAAGGATTTTTTACACAAAAAGTGGAATAAAACGCTCTGTACAGTCCAAAAGTCACTAAAGCGGTTTGGAACACAGCCGCGCTGAATGCGTTTACCGTAATAACTGTAGTAGAAGGTCTAAAGAAGTAAAAGAATCGCTTTTCTGTTTATTTTTTGTACTTGAAGCAGCATTCAAGTCATAAACTTGAGTAAATTCATATAAAATATCAGTCTGTTAACAAGTAAAACAAAAAAATGCCACAAAAAGGCCCAATCCCGAATATAAAATATATCTTCTAACATTGTTACAGGAATTCGCCGTCTCAAGTATGAGCTTGTTGCAACTCACTACAATGCCACAAGAGGGCGCCACAACGTAATAATTTTATTGATGCACAACATGGGTGGAAAATGACCCATATTCATCCATTCAAGAATATTTTCATGTGCACATTTGTCAGTTATTCATGTATTTGCTGTCTTAGCTAATAAAAGCTATCTATACAAGAATATGTAAACAGCTAGCAAGCAAATAGTATTGGACATATTCAAGATTCAAGACCCATGTTGTGCATTAGAAGGGTAGTGATACGAAAATGATTTTTATTAAAAAAGTAAAAAAATATAAAACTGAAATAAGGATTTGTGATGATCAAAAACAAGTTAATTGAGGAATTCATGGAAGCTTGAATGACGAAATTAATGTATTGCAAATATATAGAAAAAAAACTCAGTCGGGTCACTCTTGAAGAGGGCATTTCACAGATCATAAATATACATTTTATTTTCCAACATGATCACAAGAGGACGTCGTCTCAAGTATGTCCTTGGCGCCACCAATATTTTCTTGTTGAAATGCATTAAACAGCCACAAGAGGGCGCCACAACATAATAATAATTTTATTCATATTAAAAAAATGTTATAAATCTCCAAAAATGCCACAAGAGGGCGCCATCATAAATATGAAATGTATTATTTTGTTAAAATAAACGCCACAAAAGGGCATTTCATAAATCATAAATCAATGATAAAACATTATCACAGGAGGACGCCGTCTCAGGTATGAGCTTGTGGCAACTCACTAAAAGTGCCACAAGAGGGCGCCACCATGAAGCCTCATTTTATTTTCCATCACGATCACAATATTCTTTGCTGTCGAAATGCATTCAAACAGCCACAAGACGGCGCCACAACATAATTTTATTTCCATTAAAAAGTGTTACAAATCTCCAAAAACACCACATAAGGGCTTTTTATAAATCATAAATATACATTTTGTTTTCCAAGAGGACGCCGTCTCAAGTATGACCTTGTTGCAACTCACAACAATGCCACAAGAGGGCGCCATCATGAAGCCTTATTTTATTTTCCATCACGATCACAATATTCTTTGCGGTTGAAATTCATATTAAACGCCACAAGAGGGCGCCACAACGTAATAATTTTATTCCCATTAAAAAATCTTCAAAAGTGCCACAAGAGGGCGCCATCATGAAAATAAACACCACATAAGGGCATTTCATAAATCATAAATCATAAATATACATTTTATTTTCCAACATGATCACGAGAAGAAGCCGTCTCAAGTATGACCTTGTTGCGACTCACTAAAAGTGCCACAAGAGGGCGCCACAACGTAATAATTTTATTCCCATTAAAAAAATGATACAAATCTCCACAAATGCCACAAGAGGGCGCCATCATAAATATGAAATGTATTGTTCTGTTAAAATAAACCCCACAAAAGAGCTTTTCATAAATCATAAATCATAAATATACATTTTGTTTTCCAAGAGGACGTCGTCTCAAGTATGACCTTGTTGCAACTCACTAGTAGTTCCACAAGAGGGCGCCACCATGATTCACTTTACCTTCCGACATTTATTCATTCATTGATTTGCTGCTGTTTGAGTCGGTCATCTTCTAGACCTTCATCGGTGGTCACAGGTCACAGTGACAGCAGACCGAAAGAAATCAGACGACTCGGTGTTAAAGATACAACGACGTTTTTATCGAAGAAAAGGGAGAAAATGGAAAAATATACATTTTTTTTTATACATTCGAGGAATGTTCCATTTATGACAAAAAAAAAAAATGAGAATTTACATTTAAATACAATTCATAGGTATAAATAAACACCCCGTAAAGAAACCGAACGTTTAAGCGTCATCGCATCCGAGCAACAATCGAGCGTACTGTAGTACTTTCATGATTCCAGTGCTGAGTCAGTACAAAGAGCGGAACCTGGCAGTCACGGAGCAGGGCGGAGTCCGAGATTAAAATTAGAATAAAGATTAAAGCGACCGGTGCCGTAGTGAAGAACATCGTCTGGAGTCTGGAGTCGAACCGATATTTTTAGTGTGTGTGTGAAAACAGAGTAAATCCATAAACCTGGTGTGTGTTAAACACCGAGTATAAAACACTCACTCACGATGTTGACGTTTTGTTTAAATTAGAATTTCCTACGTACAAGCGCCGAGTAACACCACACCATACGGTTTCTCATCTACGAATCAAAATACTAACCGAATAACACTAAATACTCCAACCGAACCGAACCGAACGTTTTGTGTTCAGCGGGACGCGATCGAGCCGAAACGTTAGGACCAAACGCCGAGACTAAGTGTGGAATAAGCGTCAAATCCAGCCTCGCTGTTTCACTTTTAAACTCGCGTTGCGGCTCGAGCTTCTGAGAAACCGTGAGAATCAGGATCGGAGTCGCTTTTATCGCCTCGTATCAAACAGTCCGTCTCACTGGAGGAGCTTTGGTGTCTGGTGCCGGGACGTTTACCGGCAGGTCCGTCCGTGTGTGGTGGATTAAATCCATCTCTGCCGCCCATGAACCCGTCGCCGGCCCGTGAGCGCCGCCGACCGTTGAAGGAACCACCATCAGCCCAACATTTTCGAGGGCGGTTCACCGGGATGAACGGTTTCGCGGGACGTCATCGGGACGAACGCCGAGGAGCCGAAACGTTAGGACCACCCGCCGAGACTAAGTGTGGAATAAGCGTCAAATCCAGCCTCGCTGTTTCACTTTTAAACTCGCGTTACGGCTCGAGCTTCAGAATCGGAGTCGCTCTTACCGCCTCGTATCAAACAGCCCGTCTCACTGGAGGTGCTTTGACGTTTACCGGCAGGTCCGTCCGCGTGTGGCGGATCATCCTGCAGTTCGTCCCGGGGCCCTCGTAGGCGCTACAGGAGTCGACGCTCGCCTCGTCGCCCGGGATCAAAACCATCTCTGTCGCCCATGATCCCGTCGCCGGCCCGCAAGCGCCGCCGACCGTAACGGGAACCGCCATCGGCCCGACATTTCCGAGGGCGGTTTCACGGGACGTCATCGGGACGTACGCAGAGGAGCCGAAACGTTAGGACCGCCCGCCGAGACCAAGTGTGGAATAAGCGTCAAATCCAGTCTCGCTGTTTCACTTTTAAACTCGCGTTACGGCTCGAGCTGCCGAGTCTCACTGGAGGCGCTTTGGTCTCCGGTACCGGGACGTTTACCGGCTGGTCCGTCCGTGTGTGGTGGATTAAAACCATCTCTGCCGCCCATGAACCCGTCGTTTCCGAGGGCGGCTCACGGTCCCGTCTGATCTGCGTATTCTGGATCTGGGCGTTACCCCTCCGCGTGGTCAAACCGCTATAAAAATTGAACCTTAAATTCTCACTTAATAAAGTAAAGCACTAAAAATGGACGCCTTTATAAAACACCAGTACAAAAATGCAGCCGCTGGACACCACAGTTACAGGAGCGTAAATCAAATAAAAACCATTAAAAGTAGTGAACCGTTATCGAGGACGTCCGTTGAGGTATTTGTGCCTTGTGCGTCTCCTCCCGTCCCGGAACCCTACTGGAAGAACCTCAGCCCGGCCACCAGGAAGAACTTCTCCAGGAAGATCTCGGAATCCAGGACGGCGATGTGGGCGGCGCGGCCGATCAGCGAGTTGGCGGTGTTGGGCAGCGCGTGGATGACGTTGTAGCGCACCAGGTTGCAGCTCTGGTTCTGCAACACGGGGACCAGCAGGTTCTCGATCATCTCGGTGTACACGGGGCCTGGGCGGACGAGGAACGAGGAGGTTACGCTCACGCTCCGAGCGGACGAACGTAAGGGGATTCGAACCCACACTCACCCATCTGCTTGTCTTTCAAGGCGGTCTTGCACATCTCGATACGGGCCGAGTGGTAGGGCACGTAGCGGTCCTGCAGCGACCCCACCAGCACCACGTTCCTAAAGAACTGCAGACCTGAACCCGGCGATATAAAGACGTCACACATACGATTAAACACCGAACAGGGCGGGAATAAAAGGGACGCGCTCCTGACCTGCTTTCTTGCTCAGCTTGTAGAGGAACGTCTGCCGGGGGTCCGAGTGGTCGCGGCACGTCAGCTGCAGGAGCGACCCGGACTTCTTCCACTTCTGCATGAACCAGAGTCCTAGGGCAGAAGAGACCCGGACGGGTCAGGGCGGATCGATTGGGAACGGGGCGCGGCTCAGAACGGCGGGCGTACCTGTGTTGACGAGGGCCGAGCTGTTGTACAGGGTGCCCAGGTGGGGCCCGGACAGGGACAGGAAGGTGTGCAGCCGGCTGACGTAGCACTTGAACCGGGGCCTCGTCAGGACCGAGCGGACGATCAGATTCCCCAGGGAGTGGCCCACGAAGCTGGGGGAGGGGGGGGAGGTAGAGAGCACGAGGTGAGATTACGAGGTACGAACACGGGTCACGGGGGTCGTCTGGTTAGCGCACCACCACCTGCTGGTAAGACTCTAGCTTTGCTTGAGGTAACGTACAGAAAGCGCTAGCCTAGCCCGCTCACTGTTCAGAACGGCAGCCATGCTATCAACCGGTCGAGTGTCTGCGCAACATTGATTGGCTACCATCCGAGGGAGGGGGGGGTGTTAGGTTGGGTTGGGTTGTGTAGTGTTGGGTTGTGTAGTGTTGGGTTGTGTAGGATTGTGTAGGATTGGGTTGTGTTGGGTTGTGTAGTGTTGGGTTGTGTAGTGTTGGGTTGTGTAGGATTGTGTAGGATTGTGTTGTGTTGGGTTGTGTAGGATTGGGTTGGGTTGTGTAGTGTTGGGTTGTGTAGGATTGGGTTGGGTTGTGTAGTGTTGGGTTGTGTAGGATTGGGTTGGGTTGTGTAGTGTTGGGTTGTGTAGGATTGTGTAGGATTGTGTTGTGTTGGGTTGTGTAGGATTGGGTTGGGTTGTGTAGTGTTGGGTTGTGTAGGATTGTGTTGGGTTGTGTAGTGTTGGGTTGTGTAGTGTTGGGTTGTGTAGGATTGTGTAGGATTGTGTTGTGTTGGGTTGTGTAGGATTGGGTTGGGTTGTGTAGTGTTGGGTTGTGTAGGATTGGGTTGGGTTGTGTAGTGTTGGGTTGTGTAGGATTGTGTAGGATTGTGTTGTGTTGGGTTGTGTAGGATTGTGTTGTGTTGGGTTGTGTAGGATTGTGTAGGATTGGGTTGTGTAGGATTGTGTAGGATTGGGTTGTGTTGGGTTGTGTAGGATTGTGTTGTGTTGGGTTGTGTAGGATTGTGTAGGATTGGGTTGTGTTGGGTTGTGTTGGGTTGTGTAGGATTGGGTTGGGTTGTGTAGTGTTGGGTTGTGTAGGATTGTGTAGGATTGTGTTGTGTTGGGTTGTGTAGTGTTGGGTTGTGTAGGATTGTGTAGGATTGTGTTGTGTTGGGTTGTGTAGTGTTGGGTTGTGTAGGATTGTGTAGGATTGTGTTGTGTTGGGTTGTGTAGGATTGGGTTGGGTTGTGTAGTGTTGGGTTGTGTAGGATTGTGTAGGATTGTGTAGGATTGTGTTGTGTTGGGTTGTGTAGTGTTGGGTTGTGTTGGATTGTGTTGGGTTGTGTAGTGTTGGGTTGTATTAGGTTGTGTAGGATTGTGTTGTGTTGGATTGGGTTGGGTTGGGTTGGGTTGGGTTGGGTTGTGTAGGATTGTGTTGTGTTGGGTTGTGTAGTGTTGGGTTGTGTAGGATTGTGTAGGATTGTGTTGTGTTGGGTTGTGTAGGATTGTGTTGGATTGTGTTGTGTTGGGTTGTGTAGTGTTGGGTTGTGTAGGATTGTGTAGGATTGTGTTGTGTTGGGTTGTGTAGGATTGGGTTGGGTTGTGTAGTGTTGGGTTGTGTAGGATTGTGTAGGATTGTGTAGGATTGTGTTGTGTTGGGTTGTGTAGTGTTGGGTTGTGTTGGATTGTGTTGGGTTGTGTAGTGTTGGGTTGTATTAGGTTGTGTAGGATTGTGTTGTGTTGGATTGGGTTGGGTTGGGTTGGATTGGGTTGGGTTGGGTTGGGTTGTGTAGGATTGTGTTGTGTTGGGTTGTGTAGTGTTGGGTTGTGTAGGATTGTGTAGGATTGTGTTGTGTTGGGTTGTGTAGGATTGGGTTGGATTGTGTAGGATTGGGTTGGGTTGTGTTGTGTTGGGTTGTGTAGGATTGTGTTGTGTTGGGTTGTGTAGTGTTGGGTTGTGTAGGATTGTGTAGGATTGTGTTGTGTTGGGTTGTGTAGGATTGTGTTGGATTGTGTAGGATTGGGTTGGGTTGTGTTGTGTTGGGTTGTGTAGGATTGTGTTGTGTTGGGTTGTGTAGTGTTGGGTTGTGTAGGATTGTGTTGTGTTGGGTTGTGTAGGATTGGGTTGGGTTGTGTAGTGTTGGGTTGTGTAGGATTGTGTAGGATTGTGTTGTGTTGGGTTGTGTAGTGTTGGGTTGTGTAGGATTGTGTAGGATTGTGTTGTGTTGGGTTGTGTAGGATTGGGTTGGGTTGTGTAGTGTTGGGTTGTGTAGGATTGTGTAGGATTGTGTTGTGTTGGGTTGAGTAGTGTTGGGTTGTGTTGGATTGGGTTGTGTAGTGTTGGGTTGTGTAGGATTGTGTAGGATTGTGTTGTGTTGGGTTGAGTAGTGTTGGGTTGTGTTGGATTGGGTTGTGTAGTGTTGGGTTGTATTAGGTTGTGTAGGATTGTGTTGTGTTGGATTGGGTTGGGTTGGATTGGGTTGGGTTGGGTTGTGTAGTGTTGGGTTGGGTTGGATTGGGTTGTGTTGGGTTGGGTTGTGTAGGATTGTGTTGTGTTGGGTTGTGTTGTGTTGGGTTGTGTAGGATTGTGTTGGATTGTGTAGGATTGGGTTGGGTTGGGTTGTGTAGGATTGGGTTGGGTTGGGTTGTGTAGGATTGTGTTGTGTTGGGTTGTGTAGGATTGTGTTGTGTAGGATTGTGTTGTGTTGGGTTGTGTAGGATTGTGTTGTGTTGGGTTGTGTAGGATTGTGTTGTGTTGGGTTGTGTAGTGTTGGGTTGTGTAGGATTGTGTTGTGTTGGGTTGTGTAGGATTGTGTTGTGTTGGGTTGTGTAGGATTGTGTTGTGTTGGGTTGTGTAGTGTTGGGTTGTGTAGGATTGTGTAGGGTTGTGTTGGGTTGTGTAGGATTGTGTTGTGTTGGGTTGTGTAGTGTTGGGTTGTGTAGGATTGTGTTGTGTTGGGTTGTGTAGGATTGTGTTGTGTTGGGTTGTGTAGGATTGTGTTGTGTTGGGTTGTGTAGTGTTGGGTTGTGTAGGATTGTGTTGTGTTGGGTTGTGTAGGATTGTGTTGTGTTGGGTTGTGTAGTGTTGGGTTGTGTAGGATTGTGTAGGGTTGTGTTGTGTTGTGTTGTGTAGGATTGTGTTGTGTTGGGTTGTGTAGGATTGTGTTGGGTTGTGTTGTGTTGTGTTGGGTTGTGTAGGATTGTGTTGGATTGTGTAGGATTGGGTTGGGTTGGGTTGTGTAGGATTGTGTTGTGTTGGGTTGTGTAGGATTGTGTTGTGTTGGGTTGTGTAGGATTGTGTTGTGTTGGGTTTTGTAGGATTGTGTTGTGTTGGGTTGTGTAGTGTTGGGTTGTGTAGGATTGTGTTGTGTTGTGTTGTGTAGGATTGTGTTGTGTTGGGTTGTGTAGTGTTGGGTTGTGTAGGATTGTGTAGGGTTGTGTTGTGTTGTGTAGGATTGTGTTGTGTTGTGTTGTGTAGGATTGTGTTGTGTTGGGTTTTGTAGGATTGTGTTGTGTTGGGTTGTGTAGTGTTGGGTTGTGTAGGATTGTGTAGGGTTGTGTTGTGTTGTGTAGGATTGTGTTGTGTTGGGTTGTGTAGGATTGTGTTGTGTTGGGTTTTGTAGGATTGTGTTGTGTTGGGTTGTGTAGTGTTGGGTTGTGTAGGATTGTGTAGGGTTGTGTTGTGTTGTGTAGGATTGTGTTGTGTTGGGTTGTGTAGTGTTGGGTTGTGTAGGATTGTGTTGGATTGTGTAGGATTGGGTTGGGTTGGGTTGTGTAGGATTGTGTTGTGTTGGGTTGTGTAGGATTGTGTTGTGTTGGGTTTTGTAGGATTGTGTTGTGTTGGGTTGTGTAGTGTTGGGTTGTGTAGGATTGTGTTGTGTTGGGTTGTGTAGGATTGTGTTGTGTTGTGTTGTGTTGTGTAGGATTGTGTTGTGTTGGGTTGTGTAGTGTTGGGTTGTGTAGGATTGTGTAGGGTTGTGTTGTGTTGTGTAGGATTGTGTTGTGTTGTGTTGTGTAGTGTTGGATTGTGTTGGGTTGTGCGTCTACGCAACCCTGATTGGCTACCAAGGGTGAGAGTGGCAGAAACAGCCCAGCCGTCGGGAGGTGAACTAGTCAGTGCGCTCGCCCTCAGTGCAGGTCCCAAGCAGGGTGGGTCACTAAGTTTTCGGACAGACCCCTAAATGTACTCTCTGGTTTATCGTGTTAAGTGTGAGGGGGAAGAAGAATTACCTTATTCTGGAGACTGTGAGATTGTAGATGTGGATGTATTGAACAATTTCGTCCAGCAGTCTGTCAGTCATGGACTCGAAGTCGGCGAAGGTGTCATTCTGGAACGATAAAAAAAAACCTACGATATGTGGTCAAAAGTAATGGACACCCTTAGAGACACTCTAGTGGCCTCTACTGAGCCTTCACAGAGCTCCATCACGATCGGCTGTCCGAATACTTTTGGCTATAGAGTGTTTTAGATAAACTCGGGGGGTGTGGGGGGTGTAGGGGGTGGGTGGTTGGTTGGTTACCTGGTTTCGCTCCGACATCAAGAACTCGATCCGAGCTCCAGGCAGGCCGAGTTCCAGGTAGGTCTTCACCAGGCGTAAATCTGCGCTGTTGCCTGTAGGGAACAAATCCAGGTTTGGAGGTTTGGTGCCAGTCTGAAGAAGCGTGTCGACCACATGACCCCAAGTCTGACCAAACCTCATTAGGTTGTGTTGTGCTGTGTTGTGCTGTGCTGTGTTGTATTATGTTGTGCTGTGTTATGTTGTGCTGTGTTGTGTTGTACTGTGCTGTGTTGTGCTGTGTTATGTTATGCTGTGCTGTGTTATGTTGTGCTGTGCTATGTTGTGCTGTGCTATGTTGTGCTGTGTTGGGCTGTGCTGCTATGTTGTGCTGTGCTGTGTTGTGCTGTGTTATGTTATGCTGTGCTGTGTTATGTTGTGCTGTGCTATGTTGTGCTGTGTTGTGTTGGGCTGTGCTGTTATGTTGTGCTGTGCTGTGTTGTGCTGTATTATGTTATGCTGTGCTGTGTTATGTTGTGCTGTGCTGTGTTGGGTTCTGCTGTGTTTTATGTTGTGTTGGGTTGTGTTGTGCTGTGTTTTATGTTATGCTGTGTTGGGTTGTGTTGTGTTGGGTTGTGTTGTGTTGTGCTGTGTTATGTTGTGCTGTGCTGTGTTGTGCTGTGTTGTGCTGTGTTATGTTGTGCTGTGTTGTATTATGTTGTGCTGTGCTGTGTTGGGTTATGTTGTGCTTTGTTGTATTATGTCGTGCTGTGTTGTGCTGTGTTTTATGTTGTGCTGTGTTGTGCTGTGTTGTATTATGTTGTGCTGTGCTGTGTTGGGTTATGTTGTGCTTTGTTGTATTATGTCGTGCTGTGTTGTGCTGTGTTGTGCTGTGTTGGGTTGTGTTATGTTGTGCTGTGTTGGGTTGGGTTGTGCTGTGTTTTATGTTGTGCTGTGTTGGGTTGTGTTGTGTTAGGTTGTGTTGTTCTGTGTTATGTTGTGCTGTGTTGTGCTGTGTTGTGATATGTTGTGCTGTGTTATGTTGTGTTGTGCTGTGCTGGGTTGTGTTGTGCCAGGGCTCTAGACTAACTTTTTGCACTGGTTGCACTGGTGCGCCTAACTTTTTTTCTTAGGTGCACCAGCACAAAAGTTAGGTGCACCCTAATTTTCAACTGCATCGCATTTAACACCTTAGTTTTACAGGTTCACTTGTTTTTTCGCTGTCCATATAGGCAATATTGACTTGTAAATGATTAAATAACAGTCTGGTCAACATGGCCTCGTCTGTTGATGTTTGTTGCTGTCTGCCGCTGAAAGGCAGTGGGGAGAGGGGACCCATGGGCAGTGCATTTACTGCGGCATGTAATGTGTTTTATAGATGCATTGTGCTTTTCATCCTTTCAATTCAAAATGTATTAGAACCAGTCACAAATACAATTTTGACGGCCATGGTTTTCCCATGCTCTTTACAGTTAATTATAGTATTATAATCTCATTATAGTACACTATTATAAAAATTATAACAATAATAATAGAGTATATCTATTCATGTACAGTCCTGCTCACCATTATTGGCACCCCTTCATTTTTTGCATAACCTGTACAATATCTTCAGAAATAAATGGAAATGTACCAAATTTATATTATCAGGATTTTTTAATTGGAGGTCCAAAGTAATATAACGAAGAACATGGTTTTTCAGCTTACATGTTGTCATTTTAAAGAAGAAACAGAAAAAAACAGCATGTGCAGTAATAAAGGCACCCCTCCTTAATATTTGGTTGCACACCCTTTGGCAGTGATGACAGCCTCCAAACGTTTCTTGTAGCCATCTATAAGCTTCTTGCACTTCTTAGCTGGTATTTTCTCCCACTCTTCCTTTGCAGTTTGTTCGAGCTCTTGAATGTTTGCAGGGTTCTTTTTCCCAATGGCAGATTTCAGCTCACCCCACAGATTTTCAATGGGATTGAGATCAGGACTCATTGCTGGCCATTTTAAAACAGTCCATTTCTTCCTTTTCAACCATTCCTGCGTGCTTTTGGATGTGTGCTTTGGGTCTTTGTCTTGCTGGAGGACCCATGATCTTCGACTCAAACCAAGTTTTCTTACACTGGGTAGGACATTTTGCTCTAAAATCTCTTGGTAATTCTCCGATTTCATGATTCCTGTGATACGGTCGAGGCCCCCAGTACCAGACGCAGCAAAACAGCCCCACAGCATTATGGATCATCCACCATGCTAAACTGTAGGTAGGGTGTTCTTTTCCTTATACGCTTCATTGCGCCGTCTGTAAACAAACTGTTGGTGTGCATTGCCAAAAAGCTCTATTTTTGTTTCATCGGTCCACAGAACATTTTCCCTGAAGGATTGTGGTTTGTCCAGGTACTCTTTGGCAAAGTTGAGTCGTTCCTTTTTATGTCTTTTCTTCAGCAATGGTTTCTTTCTTGGCCTTCGCCCATAAAGCTCTGCTTGGTTTAGTGTGCACCGTATGGTACTTGTTGAAACCAAGACCCCAGACTGTTCCAGGTTGGCCTTCAGGTCTTTGGATGTTTGACATGGTGTTTTTTCCACCATTCGCACCAACCTTCGAAGACATCTCTCATCAATTTTCCTCTTCCCTCCACGTCCAGGGAGGTTCTTGACTGTTCCATGCTTGGCAAACTTCTTAATAACATTGCGCACTGTTGAAACAGGGATACCAAGGTCTTTGGAGATGGCCTTATACCCTTTGGAGGTCTTGTGTTTGCTAATAATAGCACTTCTGATGTCCTCAGACAGCTCCTTTGTCTTCACCATTGTGACAAAGGAACAGGGAATAACTTGTGGCTTTTTAAAACACTGAAGTCATCATTCATTGGGTAATTAATGTCACATGGGCACTGACAATTTATCACAGGTGATTCTCATTTGTGATTTAGCACAGGTGAGTCAAAATGTGTTTCCATACTGATTTACTGTAAAGGGTGCCAATACCAGTGCCACAGCAAGCTTTAGGTTTTTCTATTTTTTCTCTCCCATTGTTGTTTGTTTTAAATGTTGTTTATCATTTGCTCTTTTGTATCAAACACAAGTTCCCTATAGAAAAAAGCTGTTACACTTGATTCATTTTTTTCCAGGAGATATTCCACATTATGTACTTAAACTTCATGGGTGCCAATAATGGTGAGCAGGACTGTATGTATGTATGTATATATATATATTGTTTTTTTTTATTTTTGTGTGTGTGTGTGTGTGTATGGGGCTCTAGTGTTAGAGTGTAATCTTAAATAAAGTGCATTATATTATCGGCTTTACTGGATCTTTTACACAGATTCCCAAAATCGATTGCGGTGCACTCATTGTGTATTTTGATTACATGTATTCTAACACTTCACTGTCTTTTAGTTATTTTTATATTTTACTTAACGAAAATATTATTGTGTTTTTACTTTCGCTATCGTCGCACTTAACCACTAGCATTAGCCTATTGCTACTAGAGGGTCGGCTCACCACTGTTACGGGTCTCTTGCTGTGTGGTGATGAATGTGTGGGAATAAAAGCACACGACAAGGTAGACTTCACTGTAACGGTTTAGTCAGGACTTCAGTAAGCGTTACAACACTTTAAACTGCCTAGCTCCAGAAACCGAACTTTTATACTTTGGCCGTCCGGCGAGTCTCATATACAAAACTAAACTAACTGAACGTCCGGTGCTGCATTCTGATTGGTTGAGCTGAATGTCGCTCACATATCACCGATACAATATTGTCCCGCTCTTCACTGTCTCTGATTGGTTTAGACCATGATATGGGCCTAATGTGTGTCTGTTGTTGAACCACGGGGAGACTTTCAGAGTAGCGGAGACTTTTTTCCCCTTGAACTGCTGGTCGCACCGGTGCGACCTGAGATTTTTTTTAGTCGCACCATTGAGAAATTAGGTCGCATGTGCGACCAAATTGGTCGCACTCTAGAGCCCTGTGTGCTGTGCTGTGTTGTGTTGTGTTGTGCTGTGCTATGTTGGGTTGGGTTGGGTTGTGTTGTGTTGTGCTGTTGTGCTGTGTTGTGCTGTGTTGGGCTAAAATGGAACCGGAAACCAAAAAAAAGAAGAAATGTCTGGCCTCACCGTCTAAACCGTGGACACAGACGATGAGATGAACCCCCTCGTCAGACTTCTCCTCATCCAGGCAGAAATATGGTACAGTGGAGGCCAGCTCCATCACCTCGCTGTACATGAAGCCGGGAAGCTTGAGCTGCTTCAGTTCCTCTTTGGCTTGTACGAACCTTAAAAAAACCACAGAACTACCCGGTAATTCCCAGAAGAACCAAACAGCTACAACGGTACGAACTATTTAAGGACTTACGCTCTCATCTGGTCAGAAGGAGCGCTGTTGTACCAGGGCTGAACGCTTCTGGTCAGCACTTGCTCCTGGGGTTGAGGTTGCAGGCAGGTCAAGGGCGAATACGGCTTTCTAAGCCTGTCCAAACTCAAACGACTACAACTGAGACCTCCAGACTCGGCCGCCTCGCTCCTGTTCGCCTCCTCGTCCGTCCTTTCTTCTTCTGGAAGACCGTTGACGAAGACTTCCCCGTCTGTGTCCTCGTAGTAGCCGTTCTCGATCATCTCGTGGTTCTCTTCTTCCCCTTTCTTGGGGCTGGTCTCCAAAACGCAGGGGCCGGACCGTGGACCGGAGTGATTCTCCAGTAAACCTTTATGCACCGAGTCTGTCCCGGGAGCACCGGGAACTGGGATTAATTTTGAGTCTTCTTCAAACCGGGGTTCAAAGAGCGCAGACTCAGATATCTGGGTAGCCTCGACCTTATGGAGAACTGGATCCACAGGATGGTTCGGGAAGGCTCCTCGGTGAGCCGATGATCTAACTGAGAGAGCAGGGAGGCGGACGTCAGGTCCTTCCTCTTTGTGAGACTCGAAGAAGGACAGGGGAACGGATGCTCCATCCTTATGGAGCGCTGGATCGACAACGTGGCTAGCGGGGACGGCGGGAAGGGAGATATCAGCTCCCTCAGAGAAGACCAGCGTCTGCTCCTGCACGATGGCACTGCATTTCCGGTCGAGAGCCTCGCCGTCTGCGTCCTCGTCAGACGGGAGGGAGTTTATGGAGGTCAACGAGGACTGCACGCCGCTCACGCCGCTCGTGCTCTCGAAGTTCGGCGCCTCCGGTACGCCTGACCCCTTGGACGCGGGGCTGAGTTGGGGCGGCTTCAGGGCCACCGGTGATTGGAACCATTCGGAATTTACCTCAAGGAAGGTGGACGCGGTTTGCGCCTCTGGTGCCAGCTTTGTGGCGGAACTGGGCTCGCTTTCGACGCCCGAGTCCGAGAGGCGCGGGGACGCGTTCGGCATGCAGTGACCCCTCGAGGTCTCCGGCCCCCGACTCTCCCAGCTTCGAAGCTCAGCCTCGCAGCATTCCGTCTGTGTGATCTCCGGGACGTCTCCGGGGAAGGGAAAGGGAGCGGTGACCGGTTCTTTGTGGTAGGAGTTCTGGACGTGAATTTTTTGGGTCCCGACAGGGACGGCGGCGAACTTGGCTGCCTGACCGGTGGTCTGCGCATGCGGACTTGAATGACTCGAGAAACCGTCCTTCTGCGCGGTAGTGTCGTTCGTAAGACGTTGCGTCAAGAGACTTGCCGAAACGTCATTGTGGTTCCCCTGAGGCTCGCCATCCTTCGACCTCCCGCCCGGTTCGTCGTTAGACACCTTGAGGTGCTTGTACCCCGTCAGGATCACCGAGTCCTTGGAGCTCTGTTTGATCATCTTCTTGGAGTTCTCCGCCTTGCCGTTCTTCTTCAGCTTGATCGATCTGGCCTTGGATTTGTAAGGCGGCTCGTTCTCCTCGTGCCAGCTGACGGCCTGGGCGGCGTGACGCGGTTCCTGGAGAGGACTGAGGGCACCTGCAGCGCCGGAGCTTGGCTCCTTCGGTTGGGGTTTATCGGATTTGGATGAGCCGGAGCCGCTCCTGGTCGCGCTGTGCCCGCCCAGCCACGGACCGTCACAGTCTTCGGGGGGGGGGGGGGGGGGGGGGCAAACAAAAATAAACAAACAACAAAAGGAAGATTTTAAAATTGAACCAAGGCAGTGATCACAATATCTATTGGGGGACACGCCCCCCCACCAAAATTCCCCCCACTTTTAAATCAACATATCCCCCCCCCCCCCCACCCACACACACACGCCCTGGTAGATCCCCCCCCCCCATCACACAATGTTTAAATCATGGCTATGGTCTTGTATATAAAAAAAAATGTCTACACTTAACACGGACACCAGGATTCGTTTCAGCGGGAATAACAGGCAACCCTGTCCTGTCCAACCACCCTCCCTCAGACACCAGCCAGGCTGGTAGGACCCCCTCTCTGTGGCGGTGGGTTGGATTATTAGACTGCTGCGCCACTCAAGGACAGTTTGGGAGTCTAAAGTACAGAGATAAGCAACCCGGCTGTCGTAAGCACATAAGAAACAAAAGTCAGCACAGAATGGAGGTTCCAAAGTCCAACACTCAATGTGATTTGACTAGAGCAGTATAAAGGGAGGCGCACAGTTCTGCTCCTTGTGTACGCCTCTAACGGACGTAGGTTATGACTAAATTGTGTTATTAAGAGCACTAGGGTCATCTAAAGACTTATTTAGGTATAAGGACGGTAGTAAAACTGTACACTGATGAGATAAAACATATCAGGGTGAGGGATGTGTTAGATGTCGGGCTGATGGTGGTTCCTCGTACTTCAGAGAATTTGATAAGAACCGAATTTGAAGCGGCGCTCACAGGAGTACCCGCTGACGCCGGTCCGAGTAAGGACAAGGAATCGACCGGTTACTCACTGGCGCCTGGTACGAATCGACTGTGGCAAATTACTACTATCGACGAAGGAAGGTCGACCATTCTGAAGAAACCCCCTTTCCTCCAAAATTAAGTGGACAGCAAGTGGAAAAGACGCCACCCAGATGCACAAACAAAACGAACCCTCGGTGACGGACTCCAGATAGCGGTCCTCGAAGATGACGGGCAGCGAGCCGACGTCCCCGTCGAGCTCTACGCACTCCACGGGAAGCGGCGGCAGGGAGAGGAAGTACGACGAGTTCTTGATGGCTCCGGTCATCTGCTGGTGGCTGTGTGCGCTGTCCACGTACAAAAACGAATAAACAGCGTTAATAAACCTGCGCACTCGGTTCCGCCTGTAGTACAGACTGTACGCGGCTACTCACTGAAGCTCCTGGAAGGCCAGGGCGTCCTGTCGTGGGTGTTCCAGGCAGAAGAAAGCCTCGGCGAACCTCTGCACCTGCACATTCACGACATATCATTTACAACTCCCCGATTATCCCTTATCTTTCTCTGCGATCCATCTTTTTTTGGCTCACTTACCCTCAGGGTGTGATGTTCCCGGGCCAGCAGGGTCGACACGTCCTGCCGGAGAGAGACCGTCTCCAGGAACTGGCCCCACAGAGCCATGAGAAGCGAGCACAGCTGGGCCAGGTTCATGTTGACCGTCTCGGCCAGCTCGTCCGGGCTGTCGGCCTTCTGCTGCGGGACGCCACGCAGGCGCGGACGAGAGAGTGACCAATCATGAGAGAGGATTCTAATATGAACTATAGGAATCGGTCAGATTATCACTTAGGATTGAGGCGCCTCGGTTGGGAGCATTTCAGGTGATCTGAGAATTTAGACACGCCCTCGTCTCGGGAGTGTAGGATGGCTAGTACTGAAAGGTAACGTTACACTATATAATCAAAAGTATTCGGATGCCTGACCGTGAGCTTGCTGGACATCCCATTTTGGAGGCACAGCGAGATATTCCGCTAGCACACCAGCGCCGAGATTCTGAACCCCTCGGTTCCAAACTCGCCTTGCCACCGGTCGACTGGGCGCCATCTAGCAGGCATAATCGGCAGTGCCTGCAGCAGACACGCTTCTGCTAGGCTAGGGCGGGATGACCGGAATACGTGGGTGGGGTCTTCACACGCTGTGTAAGGGCCCTGATTGGCGGATGAAGAGCGTTCCTCAGAAAGAAAGCCTCGGTTGACGTTCCGATTCATTCTAAAGCTCTAAAGAGCAGTGGGGCTGGGTTAGGGTTAGGGTACAGGGGGCACAGTCATGCTGGAACAGGAAAGGGCCTTCCCTAAACGGTCTACGAGGTCCCTCCCACCTTCACATCCACAATTCTTACCAATAATAAAGCAAAGTAGGGAAAATATTCCTCAACGTACCTTGACTTGTTCGCAAAGCTCTTGAAGACGCGCCTCCACGTCCAGTTTTTCTACAAAGAGGTTTTAAAATCCGTGAGGAGCGTCACAGAGATTAGCGCTACACAAGTGAGATCTACCAGAAAGAGCTAGCGCTAGAGCTAGAGCTAGGAATGAAGAGAACGTAGCAGCAGAGCAGAAAAATAAGAGACTGTCCAGGTTCTGAACCCCGACCTCGATACAAGAGCTTCTCTAAGGAAGGGAAGAAAAAAAGACAAGGCGAGCGGGAAGAGGTTGACGGTCAGCTGACGTACCTACGCGGGCGTGTCTCTGGCCTCGGGGGAAAGGTCTTCTCAGTACCCGCTCGTAAAGGACCTGCATGCTGCTTTTGGCTAGTGGTGGGATTTCAACATATAGGCATGTTTAAATGAATACCAGCTCGGGACACGCCAAGCTAGCGAGGTTAGCGATGGCTGCTAACGAGTGCGTGTTCAAGTACAGTGGTCTGATGAGTAGGCCTGCACCGATCCTGTTTTTTTATTATTATTTACGCTCTGTAAAACGATTGGCTGGTCTGAGGCAGGCGAGGGATCACGGGGGTCGGTGCGCGACTCTCCGTGCGCTATACAGATCTCCATACGGAACTGCCGGGTGAACAGAAGTCGGAAATACAAATCGGGGAATGGGATATGACTAAATCGGGGGGGAAATGATCGGTCTGATTCGAACAGCCCGGTTCGGATCTGTGCATTCCTACTCATTAGAGGGAGTTCCAGTAAACAACCTGATGGGGGGGTTGCTATTCAGCAACGTGCAACATATTTATATTTATGAAATGTAAACAATCTATAGGCTTAAAAATATTGCAACACATTCCAAAAAAAGTAAAATAATTTCAACAAAAAGAAGTTAGGACAGGTAGGACACCTTCTTGCTTCCTGCACCTTCAGGGACTTCCTTATCATCTGTCGTAAGCGTATCTGCGATCGAGAGGCCAGGCCGAGCGTTCGCCAAAAGAAACCAACGGATCTGAACTGCTGATCTCGCGTTTGCCAACATACACGAAGAAACCAGGTGGCGCCGATTTTATTAGTTCCCTTTTAGAGTCTTCGAAGTTTCTGCTCGTAGCAGCCAATCGGAGACGACTCGCAAGGGCTGCATCTCTTAAGATCTTCCACTCCTGGGTCATAACAGAGGGCGTCTTGAAGAGCCAGGGCGTCCTTTATCTCCGTGCCATGGAGAGCCTGCCAGCATCCCGCTCTACTCTTGTGTACGGAGAGACACACCCTGATCCCGCAGGCTCTCAGACAGGGGATTTGATTAGTTCCCTTAGTTCCTTTCTGAGCCATCGAAGGGTCTGCTCGTTCGATCCTCCCTCGATGTAGGCGCCCAGCTCAAAAAAGTCGACTCTCGATCGACCGCCTGAGGTAACTAGAGAGCCGAGGTATTGTCAACTTGGACCGTCCCCGAGTCGGATCCCAACGGAAACGAGGATCCTCGGACCTCGGATAACGGCGCAGCCTCTCCGACGATGGGATTTGATTCGTTCCCTTAGTTCCCTTCTGAGCCATCGAAGGTTCCGCTCGTTGGCTTCCACTCTTCGCCAAAGTAGGAGCCGTTCAGGGACGACAAGCACCGGCTGCATCTCTCTTAAGATCTTCCACTCGGCCTGGTCTTGGTCGTCAAACCGTCGCCCTTATCTCCGTCCCATGGAGAGCCTGCCAGCATCCTGCTCTACTCTTGTGTACGTAGAGACACACCCTGATCCCCATTACCCCCTGTCTCTATGCACCCTTAGAGGTCTTATTGCATCAGTTTTGAGATATCCCCTTCCGGCACCCTCCCTCGATCGATGAGCCTAACGTTGTCCGTGTAGGCGCCCAGCTCTGGCGAAGACTCGACCGCCTGAGGTAACTAGAGAGCCGAGGTATTGTCAACTTGGACCGTCCCCGAGTGGATCCCACTGGAAACGAGGATCCTCGGACCTCAGATAACGGCGCAGGCTCTCTGACAAGGGGCTTTGCGACAAGTGGTGGAGTCTTCCAATGGTTCGCTTCAGCATGAGGTCACGGCTGAGTTGATGCGCCAGTATGCAATCTAGGAAATTACCCAGCTAGTTCATGACCCGGGTCTAGACTCGGGCAGTATGGCGGCAGTGACCCGTGCTTCTCCTCTGGCTTGTTAAGGACCACAACACCCCTAACCGTTACCTTAGTTCTGGGCTATGCTGGTAAATAATTCTCATTGCACTCTACCAGAGCGCAGGCTCAGCCTTCTGCCTGGATGGCATTCCTGGAGCAGACGGAATTAAGGGCCTTGCTCAAGGGCCCAACGGTGCCTGCATAGCCTGGATTCAAACCGACAATCTTCTGGTCGACAGCCCAAAGATCTACCAACTAGGCTCCCACTGTGAGCATTCTAGTCCACGGAGTCACAAAGGAGTCTTCTGGACTACCCCCCAACCTTCGGGTCCTGTATTGTACATTTTTTGTAAATATGAGCAAAGCCACAAAACTAACGTACCAAGGTCCAGGAGGGGGGACGAAGGGACGCTCCTGACGAGGGCGGCGAAGTACTCGTGGAGGCCGTGGTAGGCCAGCAGCAGGCTGGCGCAGAGGCTGTGGTGCAGGGTGAAGGCGTGCTGCAGGCACTGATCCGTCACCACGAAGCTCTTACCCTGCAAAATATCAAGGCGTCCGTGAACTTTAGGTGCCTCATTTCAGCAAGAGCCAACCACGGCACCTGTTTAACAGCTTTTATTACCCCAACACCCCTTACCGTTACCTTGCTTCTGGGCTACGCTGGTAGATAACTCTCGTTGTGCACGTATACACCATACGGCCAAAAGTATCCGGACACCTTACAACGAGCTCGACGGAGACCCCCATTCCGAAACCGCGAGCATTTAATATGGCGGCACCATCCTCTTTTTTACTCGCTTGCCTGTGGGAATTTATGCCTCTTTAGTCTTAGGTGTGGGTGTGTTTGAGTGTCCAAATACTTCTGTCCGTATTGTTTCCCTCCCAATTCAGTCGTATCCGATTACCTGATTGCGCTACGCTTCCTCGGTACTGATGTTGACCTCCACTCTGACTGAGGAGAGCCGTGACTAAGACACGCCCCCTCCTTCCTTTCACCTGCACTAGGCGAGTTCATATGTGGATCAGCTTTGTGTACGGAGAGACGCACCCTGTCCAGCTTCTTTGCTTTTGTGATGATCCAATAACGCTGTTTCTTTTTAGTATCTGTGTCTGTGTGTGTGTGTGTGTGTGTGTGTGTGTGTTAAACCAGGCTTACATCCGAGGACAGCTGCTTGACGTAGCCGCTGCCGAACACCACACTCTCCAGGACGGGGACGGTGGAGTCCTTGCAGGGCGCCGGCGCGTTACGGTTCAGCCAGGTGCTCTTAACCAGCCGGGGGAAACTGCAAGAGAGAGAGAACGGAGCGGGGTGGATGAAATATTACAGCTACTGGGTGGCTGGGCGCCCCCTAGAGGGTTGGCGGTCAAAATCGGCCACGAAAAAATCAAGACCGGACTGGAAAGTCCACCAAAGGACGGGGTCGGAGGGAGCGCCTGTCGGGCGGACGTACGCCCTCCTCGTACACGATTGGGTTCCAATTTCGGCACAAACACGACTAGCCGATGGCGGGTGAAAAGAAGCGACTGGGAGATTCTGATGGTCAGAAGTACTGCACTGTTAAGCAGGCGGTTCCCGGAGCCAGGGTCGGGCCCTTGAGCGAGGCCCTTAACCTCGCCAGTAATCGCTGAGATCGTATCCGGTCAGAATTAGTTACTATGGATACAAGTCTCATGCCGGTTTTACTTCGATCTCCCCCGCCTCCCGAGGTACGTACCTGATGAGCGGCTGGTGCAGCGCCACCAGCGAGGCGTGGACGCTGACCGAGACCACGGAGAGGTGGAAGTAGTCGAACATGACGTTGATGTGGTGGTGGAGGCCGCGGTGGAGGTTGAAGTGCAGGCGCAGGGTCCGGCTGCTGATGCTCTGCAGGGAGCCGGGATCCTCCGGCCTGAGGGGGGAAGAAAACGTCAGTGAGTCCTGGTTCGTCCTGAGGTTTAAGGGCCTTGCTCAAGGGCCCGACAGCGGCGACCTGGGGGTTTTACCATCTACAATCCATAACATTATTAGCAGATTCAAACTGCGTACGTGTAGTCGCCGTCTGTGAAGTAGAGCTCCAGAGAGAGTTGAAAGTCCATCTCGTTCAGAGACTCCTCCACCTTCCTCTCGTCCAACAGCATCATGGCCTTGAACACCAGGACGTCGTTGACGACGATCTCCTCGTTCTTGTAGAGGATCTGGAAGGTCTTGCTGGAGATCACGTCACCCTGCACCGATGCCGGGAAGGCCAGATCTGAATCTGCAAATAAATAAATATATAAACAAATGAAGTGGATTTGGGCGATCCGTCCCATTATTTATGGCAAATCCTTCCGAGGTCCGTCTGTGAGCTGCCTTCACGGGTCAGGTCCCTCCACGGATGTCCGATGGGGATTAAATAATTAGGGATTCAGAGATTCGCTGGTCCAGTGTCGTTTTGGTGCTTTGCTTGGGGTCACTGCTGTGTTAAAAAGTGACCTGCTGCCCAGGTCTGAGTTGAAAAAAAAAAAAAAAAAGGGTTGAAAAGACTTACTAGTGGGATGAAGAAGACTGGCCTCTATCCTGTGAGGGATCCGAGCCGGCACCTTCAGACCGCCGCGGATCTGATAGAACCTGTCAATCAACAACGGGAGGTTAAAACGGAGCCAGTAGTGAGGAGTTCATTAGTTCGTTACCCGCTCCGTCAAAGCCTCTCTTCGATTATTACATTATTACCTAACAAGGGGTGCTGAGGTAAAATCTTAGGATTTTTGTGGTAAAATCTTAGGATTTTTGTGGTAAAATCACAGGATTTTTGTGGTAAAATCACAGGATTTTTGTGGTAAGATCTCAGGATTTTTGTGGTAAGATCTCAGATTTTTTTTGTGGTAAAATCTTACAATTTTTGTGGTAAAATCTTAGGATTTTGTGGTAAAATCACAGGAGTTTTGTGGTAAAATCACAGGATTTTTGTGGTAAGATCTCAGGATTTTTGTGGTAAGATCTCAGGATTTTTGTGGTAAAATCTCAGGATTTTTGTGGTAAAATTTTAGGATTTTTGTGGTAAAATCACAGGATTTTTGTGGTAAAATCTCAGGATTTTTGTAATAAGATCTCAGGATTTTTGTGGTAAAATCACAGGATTTTTGTGGTAAAATCACAGGATTTTTGTGGTAAAATTGCAGGATTTTGTGGTAAAATCTCAGGATCTTTGTGGTAAAATCTCAGGATCTTTGTGGTAAAATCTCAGGATCTTTGTGGTAAAATCTCAGGATCTTTGTGGTAAAATCCTTTGCGTATCAGCCAGACAAAGAAAGAACCTAGAAATTGAGACTAACGACCAGTCAGGTGGTCAGAAGGTCAAGGAACTCGGCACCCAGCTGGGTTTTAAGCCCACTTGGTGCAGCAAGTGATGATTGACTGGGTGTAAAGATCCCTGATCAGTCAATTTTACTTTGCACTGGCAGGTGAGAAAGTCACGTCCAAACTAATATTGTAGCCTCACATGACGTTATACTTAGCGTATAACATGAGCGTGTGTCAGATTCCTGTTTCGGTAACTAAACTATGCGGTGCAGGTTACTCCTCAACCCTTCGTGCTCGGACATGATTTGTATCCCGCTCGGGCGTCGCCGGGAGGTCGGAATCACATGAGTTCCTTTTATAAAAATACTTCACATAGTTTCAGATCACAGGTTCAGATCTTTTATTGGTAGCAGTAAGAGAAGCAAAGAGAGGTGAGGGGGGGTAAAGGGGCGCACTTACCCTCTCTGGAACAGATCCACATTGTAGAACTTGTGAAGCTCCACAGAGAACTCCACAGTGGCCTGGACCTCACTCATGCTGGGCTTCGAATGTCAAGGGACGCCGAACTTCACGTCAATCGCGGCATAACTGTGAAGAAAGAATCAGAAGTTGAGTGTCGTTGTAGTCATTGTGGCCCAAGTCTTTTATCTAGGTGGGATGTTTATTTCTGCTAGACCGGCCTGCCTGCGCTCTAGACACGCCCCCCATTGAAATAGAAGAAAATCATCTATACGGCCACAACAATTAGTACAAACTTATAAAGAACATGGAACAACGTCCTATGGGCTGATGAGTCCAAGGTCATGATCACATCTTCTGGTGTGGGGGTGTTGATTCGGGTTTGTCTTGTAGCCACATGAGCTAAGAAACCTGAAGTCAAGATCTTAGGATCACTTTTGTGACAAGATCTTAAGGGTTTTGTGGCAAGATCTTGGGATTCTTGCTGTAAGATCTTGGGATCACTTTTGTGGCAGGATCTTGGGATCACTTTTTGGCAAGATCTTGGGATCACTTTTTTGGCAAGATCTTATGATTTTTGTGGCAAGATCTTGGGATCACTTTTGTGGCAAGATCTTGGGATCACTTTTGTGGCAAGATCTTGGGATCACTTTTGTGGCAAGATCTTGGGATCACTTTTTTGGCAAGATCTTATGATTTTTGTGGCAAGATCTTGGGATCACTTTTGTGGCAAGATCTTATGATTTTTGTGGCAAGATCTTGGGATCACTTTTGTGGCAAGATCTTATGATTTTAGTGACAAGATCTTAGGATTCTTGCTGTAAGATCTTGGGATCACTTTTGTGGCAAAATCTTGGGGTCACTTTTGTGGCAAGATCTTATGATTTTTGCAGCAAGATCTTAGGATTTTTGTGGCAAGATCTTATGATTACCATGGTAAGATCTTAGGATTCTTGCTGTAAGATCTTAGGATTCTTGCGGTAAGATCTTGGATCACTTTTGTGCCAAGATCTTAAGGGTTTTGTGACAAGATCTTGGGATCACTTTGTGGCAAGATCTTAGGATTACCGTGGTAAGATCTTAGGATTCTTGATGTAAGATCTTGGGATTTCTTAAAATGCAGAGTGGCCACACTGGTAAAGATGGTCGTTGATGTTACTGGAATGTCAGGGTGGTTTTATTTAGTGCTGGTTTGACTAAATGAGTTAATTCGCTTGTTGGTGGAACTTTACCAGGATCACGCCATTAATATTAAGGACTGATTTGACCTGAAAACGGGTGGGAAAGATACACGTAGCATTCGGGTTAGCTTGTGTTAATGCTTATCGCACCCATATTGAGGCAAAACAAACTAGAGAACCGGGTTAAATTGACTGACTGACTAGCAACCCGACCTAGTCAGCTCACCCACGTTAGTCTGGTTATAGTAGAACAACTAAACTGACCAAGTTCGCTCATTTCTGGCCAAATTTAGGATAAACAGGGAAGGGAAACGGGATAGCAAGCGGCTAGCTGCGTTAGCCAAATGAGACCCGCTTTGCATTCCGGTTCACATTCGCGTCTAAAATGCAAAACCAGGGACGAACAAAAGAGAACGGATGGTTTCGGTCGGTTTGCGGTATACATACCTACATACATACCGCGTCTATACCGTCCGGGGCTCCGGTCTAACCCAGGCAGCGGAAGGCTCTGCTGTATGTCCTGCGGTCACTCGGAGACTCTTCCCCGCATAGCAGCGGAGCAGCTCGGATCACGAACCTTCAGCGCCGCACGCTGAGAGGAGACGAACCTGTTCCGTCCAAATATCATCCTAAATTCATCTGTTTTAAAGCATTCTTGCAATTAAGGGACGTTTTTTTATTCCCGCAACACAACCACGATGAGACTGGATACCGTACAGGTAGTTAACAGTGTTCCGCACAGTACAGTGCAAGCAAGACGCAAGTGTGACGTCACAACATCTCAAGTAGCAGGCAGTGACTCCTTGTTTCTACACTCACTGTCCATGTTATCAGCTCCACTTACCATATAGAAGCACTTTGTAGCTCTACAATTACTGACTGTAGTCCATCTGTTTCTCTTCATGCTTTGTTACCCCTGTTCACCCTGTTCTTCAATGGTCAGGACCCACCACAGAGCAGGTATTATTTAGGTGGTGGATGATTCTCAGCACTGCAGTGACACTGACATACATGGTGGTGGTGTGTAAGTGTGTGTTGTGCTGTCCACTAACTGTCCACTCCTACCTAGTCGGCCCACGGGGCGCTGTCGGCTGGATGTATTCGGTCGGTGGACTATTCTCAGTCCAGCACTGACAGTGAGGTGTTCAAACCTCACTCATACCAGCACAACACACACTAACACACCAGCACCGTGTATGTCAGTGTCGCTGCAGTGCCGAGAATCATCCACCACCTAAATAATACCTGATCCTGTGGGGGTCCTGTGGGGGGTCCTGACCATTGAAGAACAGGGTGAAAAGGGGTAACAAAGCATGTAGAGAAACAGACAGACTACAGTCAGTAATTGTAGAACTACAAAGTGCTTCTCTATGGTAAGGAGGTGGTCGTAATGTTATGCCTGATTGATCTAACAGCATATTATATCATTAGTAATCCTGGTAGCTTATCCGGATGCCCCAAGGGAACCCTTATAGGACCCCCCACTAACCAGCTGATCTCTGGGAGGTGGGTCATTCTCGGCACAATTACAGTGACGTGGTAATAACATGGTAACGTGTGTCGTACTGGTTCGAGTATGTATATGAAAAAAAACATCCAGTAAGTGGCAGTTCAGAGTAAACCGACATGGCTTATGTACCGAAATAGCATCAAAATAATTTTAAAAAATGCTAAGGATAGCATTAAAAGAGGCTCTGGGGTCTCAGGGGCCCCAAACAGGAGTGCATTTGTATACAATTAAAGGGATTAGAACACAAAATAACACAAAAATATATTAATATATCATTTATTTGCAGTTTATATACAATTAGAAGTATCAAACAGTCGTGAAGCATCAAGCTAATAATAAAAAAAAATGCTAAGGATGTTTCGCAAGCTGTTAAAGAGGCTCCTGGGGTCTCAGGGGCCCCAAACATGAGTTTATACGTATACATTAAAGGGATTAGAACACAAAATAACACAAAAATATATTCATATATCATTTATTTGCAGTTGAAGCATCAAACTAATCGAAAAATTCTAAGCTAAGGATATTTTGTAAGCTATTAAAAAGGTTCTGGGGTCTCAGGGGCCCCAAACAGGAGTGTATTTGTATACATTAAAGGGATTAGAACACAAAATAACACAAAAATATATTCATATATCGTTTATTTGCAGTTGAAGCATTAAGCTAATTGAAAAATGCTAAGCTATAGCTATTTTGCAAGCTGTTTAAAGAGGCTCTGGGGTCTCAGGGGCCCCAAACATGAGTTTATACGTATACAATCAAGGGATTAGAACACAAAATAACACAAAAATATATTCATATATTGTTTATTTGCAGTTTATATATAATTAGAAGTATCAACAAGCTGTGAAGCATTAAGCTAATCGAATAATGCTAAGCTAAGGGTATTTTGCGAGCTGTTAAAGAGGCTCCTGGGGTCTCAGGGGCCCCAAACAGGAGTGTATTTGTATACAATTAAGGGATTAGAACACAAAATTAACATAAAATATATTCATATATCGTTTATTTGCAGTTGAAGCATTAAGCTAATTGAAAAATGCTAAGCTATAGCTATTTTGCAAGCTGTTTAAAGAGGCTCTGGGGCCTCAGGGGCCCCAAACATGTGTGTATTTGTATACATTAAAGGGATTAGGACACAAAATAACACAAAAATATATAAATATATCGTTTATTTGCAGTTTATATACAATTAAAAGTATCAAAAAGCTGTGAAGCATTAAGCTAAAGAATAATGCTAAGCTAAGGATATTTTGCGAGCTATTAAAGAGGCTCTGGGGCCTCAGGGGCCCCAAACAGAACTTGAGGGTTTAAAGATTTTCTAACACTGAATCAAAGATTAAAAAGAATAAATTATGATTTATTTAAAATTATTGCAATTTAAACGTAATTAAAATAACCGATTGTGGTAACTGCTAATGCTATCAAAGCTAACAATATACTCCAGTACAGTAGGTGGCGGTGATGGTGAACAACACTGGATCTCCAAGTGCTATTGATTGGTAGAAGAAGCACCAGCAGGAGCACCAACGTGGTCGGATTATTTACACCGTTTACACCATTATTGTCCATCATGTCTTCATTTCTGATCAGATCTTTGATGTCTCACTGTCCAGATGTTGACCAGACGCTGGAGGAACTGTGCTGGTCAGGTTCTTCCATGCCTGATCCAGAGAGAATCGAAGCTCTTGGATTGTTCCTGAGAGAGATGAGCAGTAGATCGCAGGAACGAAGCTGTCAGGTGGAACCAGTTCTGTGGAACCAGTGCGTCCCACTTTTGAAGATGCTCTCCAGCGACGGTGTGGTCCATCACGCCAGGAGGAAGGAGATGCTGCAGGCTGCTTGCGATCTTCTCGGCGTTTGTGTCCGACAGTGCGAAGCTGACGTTCTGGAGAAGATCGCCGATATTGCTCTGCCTGCTCTGGATCTGTCTGAGAAGTCTGAGAAGATCCTGGATGTTGACGTCGCCCTCGAGGTCCTATCCGTCCTGCTTTCGTGTTGTTCTTCAAACCCTGGTTTGCTCATGAGATCCATCTCATGCACCCTGACGTCCTTGAAGGAACTTCCAGACCCATTGGTGTCCAAGGTCATCATCCGTGTGTGGTTCCCAACCTTCAAAACATCTGGAGAAGCCACCAGAGGAGACCTCCTGCAGCACATCTGGACGGATTTGCTGGGCTGGTACGAACAGCAGGACACAGATGCGGGAACACCCCGAGTCCTGGTGTGTCTCACGGCTCTTTCTGACCACCTCTTTGCTCCTGGAGACGGTCAGGAAGCTTGGAATGGACCGGACCCATGTGCTGACCAGGCTTTCTTCAGGATGCTTCAAGCCGGACTCGTAGACCCGGACGGTCTGTCCAGGAAGAGAGCGCTGTATCTGCTGAAGAGGTGCGTCTCACTGGCCGAGGGACGCAACGCGCATGTCGGTACGTGTCTGAGCATTCGAGAACTTGGGTTCGAGCCTTGCTTTCTTCACTGGGACTGGTGGCGTGTTTTGATCTTGCGCACCAAGAGTTGAAATCATTGCTTTACAGTGCCATTAATGTCCCATTTGGGATGAGAACCCATCCACCCCTGATTGAGAGTGGATCCACAGTGACCCTGCTCTAGATCCATTATTAGTTTTTGTTCTTGATGGTCCTGCAGCATGTCGGGCTCCACTTAACATCTGACAGGACGGTTGTAGCTCAGTGGTTAAGGTTCTGAACTAGTAATCAGAAGGTTGCCGGTTCAAGCCCCACCACCGCCAAGCTGTCACTGTCGGGCCCCTGAGCGAGGCCCTTAACCCTCAATCGCTCAAATTCTATTCTTATTTATTATTTGATGTATAGACACACCGTTTATTTTGACTTTAATGTGTTTATATGCAGCATAGAGGTTCCAGTTTAGCATGTTTAGCATGTCGGCTAAAAACAATCCTTTTTTTATTATTATTCTGACAAGCCAAATTATTATTATTAACCAAATAACTTTAAAATTCAGTCAGAAATAAATGTTAAAATGTTATAAAACCACTTTATTATTATTATTTGATGTAAATACACATCGTTTATTTTGATATTTATGTATTTATAAGCAGCATAGCGGTTCCAGTTTAGCATGTTTAGCATGTCGGCTAAAAACAAATTTTTTTTTTAAATTATTCCGACAAGCCAAATTATTATTATTAACCAAATAACTTTAGAATTCAGTCAGAAATAAATGTTAAAATGTTATTATTTGATGTAAAAACACATCGTTTATTTTGATATTTATGTATTTATAAGCAGCATAGAGGTTCCAGTTTAGCATGTTTAGCATGTCGGCTAAAAACTAATTTTTTTTTTTTATTATTACGACAAGCCAAATTATTATTATTAACCAAATAACTTTAAAATTCAGTCAGAAATAAATGTTAAAATGTTATTATTTGATGTAAAAACGCATCGTTTATTTTGATATTTATGTATTTATAAGCAGCATAGAGGTTCCAGTTTAGCATGTTTAGCATGTTTAGCATGTCGGCTAAAAACAATCTTCACTTTTTTAAATTCTGACAAGCCAAATTATTATTATTAACCAAATAACTTTAGAATTCATTTAGAAATAAATGTTAAAATGTTATTATTTGATGTAGAAACATAATTTATTTGGATATTTATGTATTTATAAGCAGCGTAAAGGTTCCAGTTTAGCACGTCAGGCTAAAAACAATTAGCTTCAGCTAATTTATTTGTATTAAATGAATTTTATACATAATTTTTAAGGTAAATGTTTTAATACTGTTAATATTTATCACGTCACATCGGCGCTGAATCGATGCTAAACGCTTCTCCTCAGACGGGACGTTGTTCAGGTGGAGGCCGGGCAGTAGCGCGCGGTATCGGAGGTTTTGGGAGGACTACGCGCTCGTCCTGGAGACGCTGGAGGAATATCAGGTAACGTTTCTAACACGCTAAAGCTCGATAGCTCTGAGAACGTTTTATTTTATCCACATTCTATTTTTATTATATTTAACATTTTATTTTATTGTAGATTCACGTCGTTCGACCCGTTCTCAGCCGAATCGACACTCTCGTCCAGGCAGCGGCAACAACAACCAGTCAAGGTGGGTCAGAAAAGCAGCTAACTTAGCTAACAGTTAGCTTTAGGCTGTTCAAACCGATTCAATTCATAATTAGCTTACTAGTTAGCTTATTAAGCTAACATTCAGCCTCATTTCATTCAAACCAATTCAATTCATCAGTGTTAGCTTACTTGTTAGCTTATTAGGCTAATAGAGTTAGCCTCGGGCCAGTCAAACTGATTCAATTCATCAGTGTTAGCTTACTTGTTAGCGCATTAAGCTAACATTCAGCCTCATTTCATTCAAACCGATTCAATTCATCAGTGTTAGCTTACTTGTTAGCTTATTAAGGGTTAGGGTTAGCCTACTAAGCTAACAGAGTTAGCCTCAGGCAATTCATCGGCTACCGCCACAGTGTTAGCTTACTTGTTAGCTTATTAAGCTAACAGAGTTAGCCTCAGGCCATTCAAACCAATTCAATTCATCAGTGTTAGTGTACTTGTTAGCTTACTACGCTAACATTTAGCCTCAGACCATTCAAATAAATTCAATTCATCCTTAGCTTACTTGTTAGCGTATTAAGCTAACATTCAGCCTGAGGCCTTTCAAACCAATTTACTTAATTGGTTACTGCCACAGTGTTAGCTCACTTGTTAGCTTATTAAGCTAATAGAGTTAGCCTTAGGCCATTCAAATCGATTTAATTCATCGGCTACCGCCGCAGTGTTAGCTTACTTGGTAGCTTATTAAGCTAACAGTTAGCCTCAGACCATTAAGATCAATTCAATTTATCATTAGCTTACTTGTTAGCATATTAAACTAACAGTTAGCCTCAGGTCATTCCAACGATTCATCAGTGTTAGCTTACTTGTTAGCGTATTAAGCTAACAGTTAGCCTCAGGCCAGTCAAACCAATTAAATTCATCGGCTACCTGTGTTTTTTCTGAATCAGGAGGTGAACTGCTCCATCCCACGTGGTTGCTCTGTATCTATCGGCGCATGTTCCACAGTGAGAACAAGGCGGTGGTGAAGGAGGGAGTCGGTCACTTCCTGGACCTTCGGCAGGCGTCCTTCGCCTCGGCGTTCTCCCCGGTCAGTCCTGCTTTTTAGAATCTGAAACATGGTTAAATGGTGCGAACTGGCTCCTGATGAATGAAAAAGTTCTGGTGTCCATTGTGTCGTGGTTGAACCGTTCTCACGCGTGTCCGTGTTCTCCGCCAGGTCGTCGTGGGTCCCCTGATGGACGTCCTGGCTGAGACGTCGCTCTACCACAGGTGGGTCCGAACCTCAGCACATCCGAACGAACCGAACCGAACCGAGGTATTGACCGAATGTTTAAATGTCTCTTGGACGGACAGGTCGGCCGGAGAAGCTCTGGAGAAATGTCCGGAGATCGGAACGAAACTGCAGGACTTCCTGGCCACGTTCTTCAGCAGCCTGCCCGAGGACGAGCGCGGTACGAGATACCTACCGCCATCATTCCGTTTCATACACGGGGGTACTTTAAGACTCGACGTCAGTTGGAAGTAAGAGGGAAAAAAAGCATAAAGTACAAAATAGAAATAACTTTACAAAAAGAACAAAGGTAAAAAACGTAAAGTACATAATAGAAATAATTTACAAAACAATATAGAACAAATATAAATGTAAATATATATATATATATATATATAGAAAAAAGGAATAAAGGAAAAAAAAAACTCGAGAACAAACGTAAAGTACAAAATAGAAATAACTACAAAAATCTGTAGAAAAAAGAACAAAAGTAAAAGAAATTAAAGTACAGAACAGAAATAATTTTACAAAAAGAACAAAGGTAAAAAATGTACAGTACAAAATAGAAATAATTTTATAAAAATATGTAGAACAAATATAAATGTATATATATATATAAGGATTAATAAAAGGATTAAAAGTAAAAAAAAAACAAAAAAAAAAACGTAAAGTACAAAATAGAAATAACTTTACAAAAAATATAGAAAAATGAACAAGGGTTAAAAGAAAAAAAATAATGTGCAAAATAGAAATAACTTTACAAAAATAAAGAAAAAGAACAGACGTAAAGAAAAGAAAACATAAAGTACAAAATAGAAATAATTTTACAAAAATATATAGAACAAATATAAATGTAAATATATATAGAAAAAAAGGAATAAAGGTAAAAATATAAATAAAAACCCATAAAGTACAAAATAGAAATAACTTTACAAAAAGAACAAAGGTAAAAAGAAAATATAAAGTGCAAAATAGAAATACTTTTATATAAACTCTATAGAAAAAAGAACAAAGGTAAAGTAAAAAAATTAAGTAAAAAATATAAATAACTACAAAAATCTGTAGAAAAAAAATAACAAAAGTACAAAAAAATTAAAGTACACAATAGAAATAATGTTACATAAAATTATAGAAAAAAGAACAAAGGTAAAGATACCATAAAGTACAAAATAAAAATAATTTTACATACAATTATAGAAAAAAGAACAAAGGTGAAAATAGAAATAACTTTATTTAAAAATATAGAAATAAGGTTAAAAAAAAAAGATTTAAAGTACAAAATAGAAATAACTTTAAAAAAGAACAAAGGTAAGAAGAAAATCTAAAGTGCAAAATACAAATAATTTTATATAAAATCTACAGAAAAAAAGAACGTAGGTAAAGTAAAAACATAAAGTACAAAATAGAAATAATTTTGCAAAAAAAATACATATAGAAAAAAGAACAAAGGTAAAAAAAAACTAAAGTACAAAATAGAAATAACTTTACAAAAATCTGTAGAAATAATAACAAAAGTAAAAAGAAAAATATCGTGCAAAATATCAATTATTTTACAAAAACAAATAGAAAAAAGAACAAAGGTAAAAATGTAAATAACTTTGGTAAACTAAATGAGGTTTTTTTTGCCGCAGGTTCGACGTTGCTGCGGCTGCTCCGGCGTCTGGGTTCCCGGCACTGGTACGCCGTGCCGCTGCTCTTCGTCTGCCGTGCCGTCTCCCACCTGCCGCCCCGCCCTCTCCTCGGAGCCGACGGCCTGCACGCTCTCAGGTACAATCGAACGCGAGCGCTGGGTTGGGAAACGCTTCGGAAAACCCTCGTCAGTAAACACAGAAGTCCTTGGCGGGGAGATGTAACGGGCGTGGCCGTGTGTGTTGTTTTTTTAGAGAGCTGCTCCGCTCGGCTATGATCACTCACCAGGTTCCTCTGAGAAGAGCCACGCAGCGCTTCCTGCTCCACGCCGCCCTCCGCCTGACCGATGTGGTAATAGCGCTTGCTTAACTTTACGATTGTATCTTATGTTTACGGACGCCTCTGAGTTTGTGATTCGACTCTTCTCACAGACGGGCGTGTCTCTGGACGACGTCTTCGTGTTCCTGTCGCATTTCCGGGCGGATAAGTCCCTGCGTCGAGGCACCCGGCTCTGGAGAGAGGTACGCTTGGGTTTGTTTTAGGGAAGGCCCTTTCCTGTTCCAGCTTGGGGCGTCGACCGTACTCACCTGAATGGGCCGGTTCGTACGGAGGTCCGTATCGCGCACGGAGAGTCACGTCTCAGCCGGCGGAGGTCGCCGATGGGGCTTGAACCTGCAACCTTCTGATCACTAGTCAAGTACCTTAAGCGCTGAGCTACTCCCCCCCCCCCCCCCCCCCCCCCCTAATAAATCATGTTCCTAACAAATCGGTCGGGAAGTGCTGCCCCCTATAGGTCCTATAGGGGTTTGCTTCCATGATATGATTCGCCGTTACAGTCACACGCCTTCGTGCTTTTTTTTTTTTCTTTCCAGGTCTGTGATTGGCTGCTGGTCAACGAGCGGCTTTTCGGCGCCGCCGAGGCCTCTGAGGGCGCTCCGCCGCGGGACGTCTGGGCGCACTCCTCCCGCCGTCTGACGGACTACCTGTCGGTCCCGGCCAGCTCAGGTGTGTGTGTGTGTGTAGCAGGTGCAGCAGTGTTGGTGGGATTTTTCTCTGTCATGTTGTCTTTCCCAACAACAATGCTACACCTAATACACTCGTAGCAGAGCGACACACTGTCGTGTATTACCATGTTATTACAGACGGGCTACAGTCAGTCCTCGAATCCTTTGCACTTGTAATCAAAAGGTTGCTGGTTCAAGTCCCACCCATGCCAGACTCTTTTTTTCCCCCCGAATCAGACGAGACGGTCACCCTCCCGAGCGCGGACGAAGCCGAACCGCTGGCCTGCGCCCTCCTCCTCTGCGCCGACCTGCCCGAAGGAGCCGAGCGCGGCGGCCTGGACCGGCTGCTGTCCCCTCTGCTGGACGTCCTGCGGCGCCTGGACTCGGGCGTCTACCTCCCGCTGCGCAAGAGCGACCGGAGCACGCGGCTCACGCTGCAACTCCTGCGGCTCATCCAGGGGAACGGTGTGTACAAAGCAAACGACTCCTCATTGGTTCTGGTTCAGTCGGCTCGGGATTCGATTCAATCGGGAGTCAAATGAGGAGAAAAAAGCAAACGACTCTTCATTGATTCTAGTTCAATCAGCTTGGGATTCGATTCGATCAGAAGTCAAATGAGGAGAAAAAAGCAAACGACTCTTCATTGACTCTTCATTGATTCTAGTTCAATTGGCTTGGGATTTGATTCAATCAGGAGTCAAATGAGGAGAAAAAAGCAAACGACTCTTCATTGACTGGTTCAATTGGCTTAGGATTCGATTCGATCAGGAGTCAAATGAGGAGAAAAAAGCAAACGACTCTTCATTGACTCTTCATTGATTCTAGTTCAATTGGCTTGGGATTCGATTCGATCAGAAGTCAAATGAGGAGAAAAAAGCAAACGACTCTTCATTGACTCTGGTTCAATTGGCTTAGGATTCGATTCGATCACGAGTCAAATGAGGAGAAAAAAGCAAACGACTCTTCATTGACTTCATTGATTCTAGTTCAATTGGCTTGGGATTCGATTCAATCAGGAGTCAAATGAGGAGAAAAAAGCAAACGACTCTTCATTGATTCTGGTTCAATTGATTCGATTCGATCAGGAGTCAAATGAGGAGAAAAAAGCAAACGACTCTTCATTGACTCTTCATTGATTCTAGTTCAATTGGCTTGGGATTCGATTCGATCAGGAGTCAAATGAGGAGAAAAAAGCAAACGACTCTTCATTGACTCTTCATTGATTCTAGTTCAATTGGCTTGGGATTCGATTCGATCAGAAGTCAAATGAGGAGAAAAAAGCAAACGACTCTTCATTGACTCTGGTTCAATTGGCTTAGGATTCGATTCGATCAGGAGTCAAATGAGGAGAAAAAAGCAAACGACTCTTCATTGACTTCATTGATTCTAGTTTAATTGGCTTGGGATTCGATTCAATCAGGAGTCAAATGAGGAGAAAAAAGCAAACGACTCTTCATTGATTCTGGTTCAATTGATTCGATTTGATCAGGAGTCAAATGAGGAGAAAAAAGCAAACGACTCTTCATTGACTCTTCATTGATTCTAGTTCAATTGGCTTGGGATTTGATTCAATCAGGAGTCAAATGAGGAGAACAAAGCAAACGACTCTTCATTGATTCCAGTTCAATTGGCTTGGGATTCGATTCGATCAGGAGTCAAATAAGGAGAAAAAAGCAAACGACTCTTCATTGACTCTTCATTGATTCTAGTTCAGTTGGCTCGGGATTCGATTCAATCAGGAGTCAAATGAGGAGAAATAAGCAAACGACTCTTCATTGGTTCTAGTTCAATTGGCTTGGGATTCAATTCAATCAGGAGTCAAATGAGGAGAACAAAGCAAACGACTCTTCATTGACTCTTCATTGATTCTGGTTCAATTGGCTTAGGATTCGATTCAATCAGGAGTCAAATGAGGAGAACAAAGCAAACGACTCTTCATTGACTCTTCATTGATTCTAGTTCAATTGGCTTAGGATTCGATTCGATCAGAAGTCAAATGAGGAGAAAAAAGCAAACGACTCTTCATTGATTCTGGTTCAATTGATTCGATTCGATCAGGTGTGTACACGCGAACACGGGACTCGAACCTGCCCCATTTTAAACGCCGTGTTTTTAACCCCGGTGTGTTTCTGTTTGTGGATAGAGGACGAGGTGGCGGGTAGGGTGAGGGCGCTGGTGGCGGGCGTGGCGGAACCCGTTCAGGAGTTCGTGCTCAGGCGGCTGAGCGGAGAGCTGCAGCAGGTGGGTTCGGTAGAAGTACGCAGCGGGGCGAGATCAGGTGGGCGTGTGTTTGAGGTGTGTGTTTGTCCCCGTGCAGCCGGAGGACGTGGACCGGGCGGGGCTGTACCTGTCCCTGCTACGAGCGCTCGTGAGGACGTGCAGCGCCGCGCCCGGGTACGTCTCCAACCTGGAGAAGAACTACGTCCCGAGGCTGGTCGCCAACTGCCTGAGGACGCTCACGGAGACGCCCGGTCAGGTGGGTCCTGTTTCAGAAAAAAACATCCAGTGATCGGCAGTTCTCTCAGTTCTCTAGATTTAAAAAACATCCAGTGATCGGCAGTTCTCTCAGTTCTCTAGATTAAAAAACATCCAGTGATCGGCAGTTCTCTCAGTTCTCTAGATTTAAAAAACATCCAGTGATCGGCAGTTCTCTCAGTTCTCTAGATTTAAAAAACATCCAGTGATCGGCAGTTCTCTCAGTTCTCTAGATTTAAAAAACATCCAGTGATCGGCAGTTCTCTCAGTTCTCTAGATTTAAAAAACATCCAGTGATCGGCAGTTCTCTCAGTTCCCTAGATTAAAAAAACATCCAGTGATCGGCAGTTCTCTCAGTTCTCTAGATTTAAAAAACATCCAGTGATCGGCAGTTCTCTCAGTTCTCTAGATTTAAAAAACATCCAGTGATCGGCAGTTCTCTCAGTTCCCTAGATTAAAAAAACATCCAGTGATCGGCAGTTCTCTCAGTTCTCTAGATTTAAAAAACATCCAGTGATCGGCAGTTCTCTCAGTTCCCTAGATTAAAAAAACATCCAGTGATCGGCAGTTCTCTCAGTTCCCTATATTTAAAAAACATCCAGTGATCGGCAGTTCTCTCAGTTCCCTAGATTAAAAAAACATCCAGTGATCGGCAGTTCTCTCAGTTCCCTAGATTTAAAAAACATCCAGTGATCGGCAGTTCTCTCAGTTCTCTAGATTTAAAAAACATCCAGTGATCGGCAGTTCTCTCAGTTCTCTAGATTTAAAAAACATCCAGTGATCGGCAGTTCTCTCAGTTCTCTAGATTTAAAAAACATCCAGTGATCGGCAGTTCTCTCAGTTCCCTAGATTTAAAAAACATCCAGTGATCGGCAGTTCTCTAAGTTCACTAGATTTAAAAAACATCCAGTGATCGGCAGTTCTCTAAGTTCACTAGATTTAAAAAACATCCAGTGATCGGCAGTTCTCTCAGTTCTCTAGATTTGAAAAACATCCAGTGATCGGCAGTTCTCTTAATTATCTAGATTTAAAAAACATCCAGTGATCGGCAGTTCTCTCAGTTCTCTAGATTTGAAAAACATCCAGTGATCGGCAGTTCTCTCAGTTCTCTAGATTTAAAAAACATCCAGTGATCGGCAGTTCTCTCAGTTCTCTAGATTTAAAAAACATCCAGTGATCGGCAGTTCTCTCAGTTCTCTAGATTTAAAAAACATCCAGTGATCGGCAGTTCTCTCAGTTCTCTAGATTTGAAAAACATCCAGTGATCGGCAGTTCTCTTAATTATCTAGATTTAAAAAACATCCAGTGATCGGCAGTTCTCTCAGTTCTCTAGATTTAAAAAACATCCAGTGATCGGCAGTTCTCTCAGTTCTCTAGATTTGAAAAACATCCAGTGATCGGCAGTTCTCTTAATTATCTAGATTTAAAAAACATCCAGTGATCGGCAGTTCTCTCAGTTCTCTAGATTTGAAAAACATCCAGTGATCGGCAGTTCTCTCAGTTCTCTAGATTTGAAAAACATCCAGTGATCGGCAGTTCTCTTAATTATCTAGATTTAAAAAACATCCAGTGATCGGCAGTTCTCTCAGTTCTCTAGATTTAAAAAACATCCAGTGATCGGCAGTTCTCTCAGTTCTCTAGATTTAAAAAACATCCAGTGATCGGCAGTTCTCTCAGTTCTCTAGATTTGAAAAACATCCAGTGATCGGCAGTTCTCTCAGTTCTCTAGATTTAAAAAACATCCAGTGATCGGCAGTTCTCTCAGTTCTCTAGATTTAAAAAACATCCAGTGATCGGCAGTTCTCTCAGTTCCCTAGATTAAAAAAACATCCAGTGATCGGCAGTTCTCTCAGTTCTCTAGATTTAAAAAACATCCAGTGATCGGCAGTTCTCTCAGTTCTCTAGATTTAAAAAACATCCAGTGATCGGCAGTTCTCTCAGTTCTCTAGATTTAAAAAACATCCAGTGATCGGCAGTTCTCTCAGTTCTCTAGATTTAAAAAACATCCAGTGATCGGCAGTTCTCTCAGTTCCCTAGATTAAAAAAACATCCAGTGATCGGCAGTTCTCTCAGTTCTCTAGATTTAAAAAACATCCAGTGATCGGCAGTTCTCTCAGTTCCCTAGATTAAAAAAACATCCAGTGATCGGCAGTTCTCTCAGTTCCCTATATTTAAAAAACATCCAGTGATCGGCAGTTCTCTCAGTTCCCTAGATTAAAAAAACATCCAGTGATCGGCAGTTCTCTCAGTTCCCTAGATTTAAAAAACATCCAGTGATCGGCAGTTCTCTCAGTTCTCTAGATTTAAAAAACATCCAGTGATCGGCAGTTCTCTCAGTTCTCTAGATTTAAAAAACATCCAGTGATCGGCAGTTCTCTCAGTTCTCTAGATTTAAAAAACATCCAGTGATCGGCAGTTCTCTCAGTTCCCTAGATTTAAAAAACATCCAGTGATCGGCAGTTCTCTAAGTTCACTAGATTTAAAAAACATCCAGTGATCGGCAGTTCTCTAAGTTCACTAGATTTAAAAAACATCCAGTGATCGGCAGTTCTCTCAGTTCTCTAGATTTGAAAAACATCCAGTGATCGGCAGTTCTCTTAATTATCTAGATTTAAAAAACATCCAGTGATCGGCAGTTCTCTCAGTTCTCTAGATTTGAAAAACATCCAGTGATCGGCAGTTCTCTCAGTTCTCTAGATTTAAAAAACATCCAGTGATCGGCAGTTCTCTCAGTTCTCTAGATTTAAAAAACATCCAGTGATCGGCAGTTCTCTCAGTTCTCTAGATTTAAAAAACATCCAGTGATCGGCAGTTCTCTCAGTTCTCTAGATTTGAAAAACATCCAGTGATCGGCAGTTCTCTTAATTATCTAGATTTAAAAAACATCCAGTGATCGGCAGTTCTCTCAGTTCTCTAGATTTAAAAAACATCCAGTGATCGGCAGTTCTCTCAGTTCTCTAGATTTGAAAAACATCCAGTGATCGGCAGTTCTCTTAATTATCTAGATTTAAAAAACATCCAGTGATCGGCAGTTCTCTCAGTTCTCTAGATTTGAAAAACATCCAGTGATCGGCAGTTCTCTCAGTTCTCTAGATTTGAAAAACATCCAGTGATCGGCAGTTCTCTTAATTATCTAGATTTAAAAAACATCCAGTGATCGGCAGTTCTCTCAGTTCTCTAGATTTGAAAAACATCCAGTGATCGGCAGTTCTCTCAGTTCTCTAGATTTGAAAAACATCCAGTGATCGGCAGTTCTCTCAGTTCTCTAGATTTAAAAAACATCCAGTGATCGGCAGTTCTCTCAGTTCTCTAGATTTAAAAAACATCCAGTGATCGGCAGTTCTCTCAGTTCTCTAGATTTGAAAAACATCCAGTGATCGGCAGTTCTCTCAGTTCTCTAGATTTAAAAAACATCCAGTGATCGGCAGTTCTCTCAGTTCTCTAGATTTAAAAAACATCCAGTGATCGGCAGTTCTCTCAGTTCAGTAGAGTTTAAAACAAGCCAAAAAAACATCCAGTGATCGGCAGTTGACAGCGAGACAGTTCTGTAACCATAGCGACCGTCGTCTGTTCCCCAGAACCCCTCCATGGCGGGGCAGGTGCAGAAAGCCGCCAGCATGGCCGCGTTGGCGTCGCTGTGCCAGCTCGCCGAGGACCGCCTGTTGGACCCGGAGTCGGTCGCCGTGACGTCCCTGCGCTCGCTCGCCGCCGCCCTCTTCTGTTCGTCGTCGTCGCCGCAGCGATTCAACCGGACCCTGGTGAAGCCTCACGCCCCGGCGGCGGCCGTCCCGGGGGGGTCTGTGTCCTCTATTAATATTAATAATAATGAAATAGACGAATTGTGCACGAGCGCCCCCTTGTGGAGGCTTCACGTCACGTCATGTAAACCACAGTGGGACCGGATTGAGTTTATTTTATTTTGGTTTTGATCGGCAGTCGGACGGACGACGGGCCGGCGCTGAAGGACTGGGGCCGGGTGGTGGCCGGATTCATCCGGGACCAGTGGGCGTGTCTGTGCTTTCTCCAGGACGTCCTCGACCCCCCGAGCTCCGCGGCGGCGTTCCGGGCGGCGGTCCAGGCTCTGGCCCTGCTCCCCTCCGACCTGGTGCTGCCGGTGCTGGACTTCATGCGTTCGGCTTTACCGCAGGTCAGAGAAACAAACACGAAACATCCAGTGATCGGCAGTTCTGTTAACGGAAAAGATCAAACACAGAACGACCAGACTCGGACTGGTCAGCTCAAATCAGGAGAAAAAAGCAAACGATTCTTCATTGGTTCAAATGGCTAGGGATTCAGTTAGATTGGGAGTCATATGGAAAAAAAGCAAATGACTCTTTAAAGGCTAAGCACCAGCTAATATTGAAATTTTAAACACATACATGCATCGAAAGTTGAGTTCCTAACTTGTGATTATTGATAGTTAGAAAACATTTTTTTTTACAAATTCAAGGAGTACGGCTTAAAATTCTGTTGTTTTGCGTCGCTCGCGGTCTTCGGATTCTGTCACAGGCGTCGCGCGTGTGACGTAGATGGTGGACAACAACTCAAGAAGTTGAATGGAAGGCGATGCAAAATAACTAAAAGGTGCGCTGTGTTTGGCTGCAATAATTCAATTCAACACCAACACCGATGTGATATTATCGCCAAATATATAAATATTATATATCTAGATAGATATATAGATGAGGCAGCTTTAGGACAAATCAAATGCGTGTTTATTGGTAAATACTGAACAGAGCAGGGATGCGCTATAAGGATGCGCGTCTTTTCTCTATTAAAAAAGGTTTAAATTTAGCTTCTATCCTAGGCTAGATATACACTGTAAAACGAAAAAAAAGTGTTTAGGCTAAATATTTTAAAAGCACTAATCTGATCAAAATATGGTATAAATAAAAATAGAATAAAGGCTGAAAGACCTTAAACCTGCGTTATCATGCGCGCTAAACCAACACATTCACCTGATGTGGTTTCAGAGAGGATCTGAGAGGGGTAGAGATGTTCCCCTCAGCACTAAATCTCTCTCTGATGGTGCTCGGTGCACTAATACACACCTGTGCTGTACCTGCATGCATACTTTACAGAGCAGAGCAAATCTAGCCTGGTTATCGCGCCAATATTACCCATCTATTTAGTAGGTATAATTAATATAACAATATATACTACATTTTAAGTTATTATTCGTTTCAATACATTTTTATTCAACGAAAAAATACATTTCAATCATTCCAGCAAGAGAGTGTCTGCAGGCTGCAATGCCATATTAACCGTCATTAAGTGTTTTAGAACGCCGAGGC
>NC_086001.1:35995949-36093449 GCF_030014385.1 Trichomycterus rosablanca | reverse complement strand
GTGGTGCTTAGCCTTTAATGATTCTTAAACGGTGACGAAAATAAGTACAGTTTGCTTTGGATTCGATTCAGTACGATTGGGAGTCAAATAGGGAAAAAGAAAACGACTCTTCATTGGTTCAGTTGGCTTGGGATTCGATTCAGTACGATTGGGAGTCAAATGGGGAAAAAGAAAACGACTCTTCATTGGTTCAGTTAACTTGGGATTCGATTCAGTCCGATTTGGAGTCAAATGGGGAAAAAGCAAACGACTCTTCATTGGTTCAGTTGGCTTGGGATTCGATTCAGTCCGATTTGGAGTCAAATGGGGAAAAAGCAAACGACTCTTCATTGGTTCAGTTGGCTTGGGATTCGATTCAGTACGATTGGGAGTCAAATAGGGAAAAAAGAAAACGACTCTTCATTGGTTCAGTTGGCTTGGGATTCGATTCAGTACGATTGGGAGTCAAATAGGGAAAAAAAGCAAACGACTCTTCATTGGTTCAGTTGGCTTGGGATTCGATTCAGTACGATTGGGAGTCAAATAGGGAAAAAAAGCAAACGACTCTTCATTGGTTCAGTTGGCTTGGGATTCGATTCAGTACGATTGGGAGTCAAATAGGGAAAAAAGAAAACGACTCTTCATTGGTTCAGTTGGCTTGGGATTCGATTCAGTACGATTGGGAGTCAAATAGGGAAAAAAAGCAAACGACTCTTCATTGGTTCAGTTGGCTTGGGATTCGATTCAGTACGATTGGGAGTCAAATAGGGAAAAAAAGCAAACGACTCTTCATTGGTTCAGTTGGCTTGGGATTCGATTCAGTACGATTGGGAGTCAAATAGGGAAAAAAAGCAAACGACTCTTCATTGGTTCAGTTGGCTTGGGATTCGATTCAGTACGATTGGGAGTCAAATGGGGAAAAAGAAAACGACTCCTTATTGATTCTTCATTTGATTTGATTGGAACGACTCTTCGTTGGTTCAATTGGCGTGGGATTCGTTTTGATCAGGAGTCAAATGGGGGGGGAAGGCAAATGATTCTTCATTGATTCTATAACAGCTACGAAAGTACGTTCAATTAGCCTGGGATTCGATTCAATATGATTGGGAGTCAAATAGAGAAAAAGCAAACGACTCTTCACTGATTGTAAAACAGAGCGATGTAAATGACGTCCTCTTCAGTCTCCGGATCTGAACAATGAAGTGTAAACGCTCTGTTCGATGTGAATCGTGGGATTCGTTCGGTCCTGATTCCTTCTGTCCCGTCCCAGATGCTCCCGCACGAGGAGGCGGCGTGCGCCGAGGCGATATCGGTCTCCTGGAGGCTGGTCCGGGCGCTGGGCGTGAACGCTCATGACTTCTGGCCCACCCTGCGTTCCTTCGTGCGGCTGGCTTTCCAGCGCCGCGTCCTGGAGCTGAAGGAGGACGGGAGGAGCGGCGGGGTGGCCTCCTGCGTACGACAGGTGAGCCGGAGCGCCGGGGCGCCGGAGCGGGACCCGACCCGACCCGATCGTGACCTCGTGTCGGGGTGGTTTTATTTCTTTATCTGTTATTGTAGGTGAAGGACGAGCTGCTGGAACTCTCCCGGTCCAAATCGGGCGTATTTAACGTGCTGATCCGGCACTGCTGCAGCACCTGGTACCCGCCCGACCCCGCCGGGCGCACGGGCGAGGCCTTCCGGAGCGCCCTCCGCCACGCGGACCTGCTGACCGAGGCCTGCGTGTACGGGCCGGTCTCCAGAAGAGATCAGAGGTACCGGGCGGGGCCTTTGTGCTGGGATTAGTGACCGGGGCGCGGCGCGATCGATCTATCTCACGTTCCTCTCTGCTCTATTGAAGAGTCCTGCAGGAGGTGGAAACCTACGTGAGGAACCTGGAGACGGAGTGTGAAGCTGAAGCCACCCTACCCAGGTCAGACCGTGTACTGTTTACACGATGCAACCGTGCCTGGGGGGGGGAGGGAGTCAAATGAGGGGAAGAAAATGACTCCTTATTGATTCCTAAACAGAGCGACAATTGGCCTGGGATTCAATTTGATTGGGAGTCAAATAAGGAAAAAAGGCAAACGACTCTTCATTGATTCTAAAACAGAGCGTCAAAAATGAGTTCGATTTCACAGGGAATCAAATGGAAAAAAGAAAACGACTCTATTGGTTCAATTGGCTTGAGATTTGATTAAGAGTCAAATGGGAAAAAAGCAAACGACTCTTCATTGGTTCAATTGGCTTTGTATTTGATTCGATCGGGAGTCAAATGGGAAAAACTAAACGACTCTTTATTGGTTCAATTGGCCTGGGATTTGATTTGATTGGGAGTCAAATGAGGAAAAAGAAAACGATTCTTCATTGGTTCAATTGGCTTTGGATTTGATTCGATCGGGAGTCAAATGAGGAAAAAGAAAACGATTCTTCATTGGTTCAATTGGCTTTGTATTTGATTCGATCGGGAGTCAAACGGGAAAAACTAAACGACTCTTTATTGGTTCAATTGGCCTGGGATTCAATTCGATTGGCAGTCAAATGGGGAAAAAGAAAACGACTCTTCATTGGTTCAATTGGCTTTGTATTTGATTCGATCGGGAGTCAAATGAGGAAAAAGAACACGATTCTTCATTGGTTCAATTGGCTTTGGATTCAATTGGGAGTCAAATGAGGAAAAAGAACACGATTCTTCATTGGTTCAATTGGCTTGGGATTCGATTCGATTAGGAATCAAATGGGGAAAAACTAAACGACTCTTTATTGGTTCGATTGGCTTGGGATTCGATTCGATTAGGAATCAAATGGGGAGATAAAAAAAAAGACTCCTCAGTGATTCTGAAACAGCGACAAAAATGAGTTTGATTCAATTGGGAGTCAAATGGTGAGGAAGCAAACGACTCTTCATTGATTCTAAAAAAAAAAAAAAAAAAAAAAGCGACTCTTTATTGATTCTAAAACAGAGCGATAAAAAATTTGTTCGATTCAATTGACTTGGGATTCAATTCAATTGGGAGTCAAATGAGCAGAAAAAAGCAAACGACTCGTCACTGAATCGTAAAACCGCTTTGATTCCTTTGATTCCAGCGAGAGTCGGGACGATCAGTTCCCGCGCGTTTGCGTCGTGACCTTCCTGAATCGTCTGGAACCCTCCGACGACCTGCACCGGGCGCTGATGGAGGAGCTGGTGCGGCGTCTGCTGAGAAAGGTACGGCGTGGCCCCGCCCTCTCGTTCCCCCCCGGACGCCCGGGCGCGGCCCTCACTCTCCTCTCCGTGTTCTTCTAGGACGAGGACGTGTCGAGGTCGAAAGTGCGTTACTATAGCAACTCTCTGCAGCATCGGGTGAAGAACAGGGCGTGGCAGACGGTGCTGCTGCTGCTGCCCAAACTGAGGCCGGTAAGGGACGTGTGCACCTGACTCTACACCTCTGTACAGGTACAGCTCTGATTAGCTCCGTCTCGCTCAGGAGTTCGTGGCGGAGGGCGTGGTCGGCCCGGCGTGCGAGGCGGGGTTCCGCTGCAACCAGGCGTCCGTCAAGTATCTCATGGAATGGGCTCTGATCCTGATCCTCCACCGGGACCCGTCTCAAATCGAGCGCCTGTGGGGCTGCTTCGACGCGGTACGTAACGAACCCGCCGGGACGCGGTACAGACCGTTACCGCCGTTCTGATCGTCTCGGATAACGTTCAAAAATCTCTCGTTCCGTCAGGATCAGGAGAAGACCAGGACCAGCGTCTGCACCTTCCTGTCCGTCCTGGTCCACCTCGAGGTCTTCCTGCCCAGACTGGAGGACAAGGTACGGGTCGAGACTTTCTACCTCCGACAGAGCAAAACATCGGTAACACAAGCGCAATCACCACGCGACAACGGGGGGGATCGATCCAGATATCCATGGTATCGATACCGACGTCTCTCACGTCTTACACGCTCGTGACGTTTGATTCAGTTAGGAGTCAAATGGGGGGAAATACCAAACGACTCTTTATTGATTCTAAAACAGAGCGACAAAAATAAGTTTGATTCAATTGGGAGTCAACTGGGGAAAATAGCAAACGACTCTTTATTGATTCTAAAACAGCGACAAAAATGAGTTCGAATCAATTGGGAGTCAAATGGTGGAAAAAGCAAATGACTCTTCATTGATTCTAAAACAGAGCGACAAAAATGAGTTTGATTCAATTGGGAGTCAAATGGTGGAAAAAGCAAATGACTCTTCATTGATTCTAAAGAAAAGCAAACGACTTCTGGAATAGATTTGATTGGGGGTCAAATGGGAAAAAGGCAAACGACTCTTCACTGATTCAATTGGCTCTGGAATATATTTGATTGGGAGTCAAATGGGGGAAAGAAGAAAACGACTCTTCATTGATTCTTAAAGATTGCAACAAAAATAAGTTCGATTCAATTGGGAGTCAAATGGGGGAAAGCAAACGACTCTTCATTGATTCTAAAAGGAAAGCAAACGACTCCTCGTTGATCCTAAAACTGAGCAACAAAAATAAGTTTGATTCAATTGGGAGTCAAATGGGGGAAAGCAAACGACTCTTTATTGATTCAAAAAAAAAGGAAACGACTCTTCATTGACTCTCAAACAAAGGGACAAAAATGAGTTTAATTCAATTGGCAAACGAAAGCAAACGACTCTATTGATTTTAAAACAGCAATAAAAATACGTTTGATTCAATTAGGAGTCAAATGGGGGAAAGCAAACGACTCTATTGATTCTAAAAAAAAAAAAAAGCAAACAACTCTTCATTGACTCTCAAACAAAGGGACAAAAATGAGTTCAGTTCAATCGGGAGTCAAATGGGGGAAGCAAACGACTCTTCACTGATTCTAAAACAGAGCGACAAAAATAAGTTCAGTTGGCTTGGGATGTGATTCCATTGGGAGTCAAATGGGATGAAGAAAACAACTCCTCATTGATTGGGAGTCAAATGGGGGAAAGCAAACGACTCTTAACTGATTCAGTTGGTTCGGAAATCGATCGGATTGGGGAACAAGAAAACGACTCTTCGTCGTTTCCATTGGCTTGGGATTCGATTCGATCGGGAGTCAAATGGGGAAAAGAAGAAAACGACTCTTCATTGGTTTTAAACAGCGACAAAAATGAGTTTGAATCATTTGGGAGTCGAATGAGGAGAAAAAAGCTAATAACTTTTTATTGATTCTAAAACAGAGCGACAAAAATGAGTTTGATTCAATTGGGAGTCAAATAGGGAAAAGTAAACAACTCTTCATTGATTCAATTGGCTCAGGAATGTATTTGATTGGGAGTCAAATGGGAGGAAAAGAAGAAAACGACTCTTCACTGGTTTTAAACAGAGCGACAAAATGAGTTGAATACATTTGGGGGTCAAATGGGAAAAAGGCAAACGACTCTTCATTGATTCAATTGGAAGTCAAATGGGGGGAAAAAGCAAACGACTCTTCATTGATTCTAAAAAGAAAGCAAACGACTCCTCGGTGACCCTTAAACAGAGCGACAAAAATGAGTTTGATTCAATTGGGAGTCAAATGGGGGGAAAGCAAACGACTCCTCATTGATTCTAAAAAATAAAAATAAAAAAATCAAACGACTCTTTATTGATTTTAAAACAGAGCGACAAAAATAAGTTTGATTCAATTGGGAGTCAAATGGGGGAAAGCAAACGACTCTGATATGATGAGTCTGGGATGGCAGACTGATGAGCGGACGTTGTGCTCCAGGCCCGGCAGTGGCGGAGGGCCGTGGAGGTGATCCTGCTCTGGTGCTTCAGTCACAACTTCAGCGTCCGTCTGTACGCCCTGCTGGCCCTGAAGAGGGTCTGGGCCCTGAGGGACGCTCCCGTCCTGGCCGGATGTAGAGAGGGGGTCGCGGCGTCTCCGGACGGGCTGGCGGCGGTCGTGGAGGCGTGTCTGGATCAAGCCGAGGCCGCGCAGAACACCGGGTGAGGTCCGGTCGGTTCTTTTAATACGCTCGGAGAGGACGAGTGTGTGTTTATGAGTGTGTGTGTGTGTGTGTGTGTGTGTGTGTGTCGGTGCAGCAATGCCAACAAGAACTGGTCCAGAATCCAGGAGCACTTCTTCTTCAGCCGCTTCCACCCCGTCCACGATCACAGCCTCGAGGTACGTCCCCGAACCTTCTCCCCTCCGTCGGGTCCGTCCTCGGACTCAACCTCCCGCTCTCCGTGTCCGTCCCCAGACGATATTCCACGCCTTCCCGCGGCTGTCGGAGCTGGCGGACGACGAGTGCGTGCCCGCCTGGAAGTTCGGGACGTCGGCGGACCCGGGGCCCGGCGGCTCGGCCCCCGTGAGGAACCCGGGCGGCGGGCTGAGGGAGCTGCGGCCTGGGGACTGGATCCAGCAGGACAGAGGTACGGCCGTCCGTTTCCCACCTCCCCGGGCTGTGGGGATTTGTGCCCGTCTCGTCTGCCGTCGCTCCTAGCGTAGCGTGTGACACCTGTGCCCTCTGCAGGCGACCCGGGGGCGGAGTCGGAGGCGGAGGCGCGGCGGGCGGACGTGCAGAAGAAGATCGCCCCCTGGAGCCTGAGCGTGCGCGAGCAGGAGCCTCAGCTGACGGCGCAGCAGCGGGCGGCCCGTCTGGGCAAACCGGGCGGCGGCCTGCTGGTGGTCGCCTCGCTCATCGACAAGCCCGCGAACCTCGGCGGTAGGAGACGCGTGTTCCACGCTTTCACACACACACACACACACGTTTCGTGTTCATGTAGACTGGGCAGACTGGGCGGAGCTAGAATTACGAAGGGTCGATCGGGTCGATAGGAAAGCAACCACAAGGGGTGGGGCATACACGGCTCATTTTATATTTATATTTAATGTTATTTTTATTATTAATGTTATTTATATTTAATGTTATTTATTATTATTGTTTATATTTAGTGTTATTTATGTTTAGTGTTATTTATATTTATTATTGTTTATATTTAGTGTTATTTATATTTAGTGTTATTTATGTTTAGTGTTATTTATATTTATTATTGTTTATATTTAGTGTTATTTGTATGTAGTGTTATTTATATTTAGTGTTATTTATATTTATTATTGTTTATATTTAGTGTTATTTATATTTATTATTGTTTATATTTAGTGTTATTTATATTTATTATTGTTTATATTTAGTGTTATTTATATTTATTATTGTTTATATTTAGTGTTATTTATATTTATTATTGTTTATATTTAGTGTTATTTATATTTATTATTGTTTATATTTAGTGTTATTTATATTTATTATTGTTTATATTTAGTGTTGTTTATATTTATTATTGTTTATATTTAGTGTTATTTATATTTATTATTGTTTATATTCAGTGTTATTTATATGTAGTTTTATTTATATTTAGTGTTATTTATATTTAATATTATTTATATTTAGTGTTATTTATATTTAATATTATTTATATTTAATGTTTTTATATTTAGTGTTATTTATATTTAATGTTTTTATATTTAGTGTTATTTATTTAATATTATTTATATTATTAATGTTATTTATATTTAATGTTGTTTATATTTAATGTTATTTATATTTATTATTGTTTATATTTAGTGTTATTTATATTTAGTGTTATTTATATTTAGTGTTATTTATATTTATTATTGTTTATATTTAGTGTTATTTATATTTATTATTGTTTATATTCAGTGTTATTTATATGTAGTGTTATTTATATTTAGTGTTATTTATATTTAATATTATTTATATTTAGTGTTATTTATATTTAATATTATTTATATTTAATGTTTTTATATTTAGTGTTATTTATTTAATATTATTTATATTATTAATGTTATTTATATTTAATGTTGTTTATATTTAATGTTATTTATATTTATTATTGTTTATATTTAGTGTTATTTATATTTAGTTTTATTTATGTTTAGTGTTATTTATATTTATTATTGTTAATTTTAGTGTTATTGGTATGTAGTGTTATTTGTATGTAGTGTTATTTATATTTATTATTGTTTATATTTAGTGTTATTTATGTTTAGTGTTATTTATATTTAATTTTATTTATATTTAATGTTATTTATATTTAGTATTATTTGTATTTAGTGTTATTTGTATTTAGTGTTATTTATATTTAAAGTTATTTATATTTAGTGTTATTTATATTTATTATTGTTTATATTTAGTGTTTTTTATATTTAATGTTTGAGGAAACAAACCAGGAGATTTTGGGGGGGGGATTCCAGGCCTGGTGTTGCTAAGACGCCGGGATTAGTCGGTATGACTACTTGAAAATACACACCGGCCCCGCCCGTGTCCTTTTTTCTTTATTTATTTTGACCTGTGTGTTTCTTTATGGAGCGAAAAACCCATTTATTAAATAAATATTGACTCTTTTTGATCGTCCCGCTCGCATACGGTACCATACGGTACCATCTCCATGACGACGGAAGGTTAGACCAGTGCGCACACACATGATACCAAATGTGTGTCTAGACGGCGTGCTAGAGGTTTGAACTGTGTTAGTGGAATAGCTGAAGAACCAAGAACAGATCCTATAGCCCTCACTTCATACCGCTCTAGTCACATGACATTGTGTGTTGGATTTCGGAACCTCCATTCTGTGCTAACTGTAGTTTCTTATCTGCGTACGACAGCGTAACGACAGACATTGCTCATCCCTGTACTCGTGTATGTGTGTGTTTTTCGTGCTGGTCCTCAGGTCTGTGTAGAACATGCGAGATCTTCGGAGCCAGCGCTCTGGTCCTGGGCGGCTCGCATCACATCAGCGACAGACAGTTCCAGGCCCTGAGCGTCTCGTCTGAGCTCTGGCTACCACTGCTGGAGGTCGGTTCATGCTACACGTCACACTTATAGTACCGGACAGGCACAAATTCCCACACACGGACATACTCGAGTCTAAAAAGATCTGTATATGGGCGTCCCAATACTTTTGACCACGTGGTGTACGTGTACATTTATTTCCCTCTTTCTGTTCCAGGTCAAACCGAACGACCTCCCAGCGTTTCTACAGCAGAAGAAGAACGAGGGTTACTCCATCATCGGTGTGGAGCAGACGGCTAACAGCCAGAGTCTGGAATCGTACCGGTTCCCACAGAAGAGCCTCCTGCTTTTAGGGTAAGGTAACGCCACGGTAACGGCGCACTCAGGCTAATCTGTGTCTCTGCAAGAGCTGACACAGCGGTTAGCACTAGCCGGCTAATTGATGTCGCTCCCTCGGGCGCGTCGTAGCGAGTTCTGACATGCAGGGTCCTCGTCAACATGATGACTGATGATTACTGATTTAATGTTCTATATATTTAGTTTTGTTTATATTTAATATTATTTACATTTACATTTAGTGTTATTTATATTTAATACTATTTATATTTATATTTAGTGTTATTTATATTTATATTTAGTGTTATTTATATTTAATATTATTTATATTTAGTGTTATTTATATTTATATTTAGTGTTATTTATATTTATATTTAGTGTTATTTATATTTAATATTATTTATATTTATATTTAGTGTTATTTATATTTATATTTAGTGTTATTTATATTTAATATTATTTATATTTAGTGTTATTTATATTTATATTTAGTGTTATTTATATTTATATTTAGTGTTATTTATATTTAATACTATTTATATTTATATTTAGTGTTATTTATATTTATATTTAGTGTTATTTATATTTAATATTATTTATATTTAGTGTTATTTATATTTATATTTAGTGTTATTTATATTTATATTTAGTGTTATTTATATTTAATATTATTTACATTTACATTTATTGTTATTTATATTTATATTTATTATTGTTTATATTTAATGTTATTTATATTTAATATTATTTATATTTATTATTGTTTATATTTAGTGTTATTTATATTTAGTGTTATTTATAATTAATGTTATTTCTATTTAATGTTATTTATAATTAGTTATTTCTATTTAGTGTTATTTATAATTAATGTTATTTATATTTAATGTTATTTATAATGAATGTTATTTATATTTATTGTTATTTATAATTAATGTTATTTATATTTAGTGTTATTTATAATGAATGTTATTTATATTTATTGTTATTTATAATGAATGTTAATTATATTTAATGTTATTTATAATGAATGTTATTTATATTTAATGTTATTTATAATGAATGTTATTTATATTTAATGTTATTTTTATTTAGTGTTATTTATAATTAATGTTATTTATATTTAGTGTTATTTATAATTAATGTTAATTATATTTAATGTTATTTATAATGAATGTTATTTATATTTAGTGTTATTTATATTTAATGTTATTTTTATTTAGTGTTATTTATAATGATTGTTATTTGTATTTAATGTTATTTATAATTAATGTTATTTATATTTAGTGTTATTTATAATTAATGTTAATTATATTTAATGTTATTTATAATGAATGTTATTTATATTTAGTGTTATTTATAATGAATGTTATTTATAATGAATGTTATTTATATTTAGTGTTATTTCTATTTAATGTTATTTATAATTAATGTTATTTATATTTAGTGTTATTGATAATTAATGTTAATTATATTTAATGTTATTTATAATGAATGTTATTTATATTTAAGGTTATTAATATTTAGTGTTATATTTAGTTTTTATATCACTTCTCTGTCTGGTTTTAGGAATGAGAGGGAGGGGATCCCCGCCGACATGCTGCAGTGGCTGGACGTGTGCGTGGAGATTCCTCAGCGGGGGGTGACGCGATCGCTCAACGTGCACGTCAGCGCCGCCCTGCTGGTGTGGGAGTACACCCGGCAGCACTCGGCCCCGAACGAGGCTCTGCACTGACCCGGGGCCGAAATGTCATTGCACCCCACTCCTCGCAGAGTGTTTGCTGGTATTTTCGCACAAGGATCCCTGCAGGCGCCTGGCAACACCCCGGCGACACCCCGGCAACCGTTGGAATACTACGGACAGTTTAATACTTTGACTTGTTTCTCTTTGTAACCGAGTTGCTTTTGATACCGAATAACCTATTAAAGACGTGATCGTTTATCAAATCATAGTTTTGCTGTTTTATTCTTGCATGCGCTGTATGACCGAAAGTATTTGGACGCCTGATCGTGAACTTGCCGGACCAAACGGTCTTAAACTTACAAGAGTTTGAAGTATGCCTGTGAGAATTAGTCCGAAACACTCATGCTGGAACAGGAAAGGGCCTTCCCTAAACTGATACTGTCGAATTATGCCGAGAAAAGCTGGGACAGGGGACAGCTGTAGCTGTGGTAGTCGTGAAAGCCAAGATGCAGAGGGTGGCTTGGCATCGTCTTACTGAAACGATGAATCCTTCAGTAATATTATGGACTGTAGATGGTGAAATCTAGGCAGTCGGCTGGGCGCCCCCTAGTGGCATCGATCACTAAAATCTGCTGGGGGGGGGGAAGAACGGACAAAAAAAGGGGGCGGGGTCTTGCAGCCTGAGGCGCCTGTGCAGAAGTGGGGGATAGTACGGCGGGCCCCCCCCCCAGTAGCGGAGGATTGATCGGTTACACTAAATTGGGGGGGAAAAAGGGGGGAAGGTCATTTTCAGCGACACCCTTTATGCTGCATTTTTCGGGACTAAAACCATCGACGTATGAAATGAATTGTGGGAAATAAAGCATCAGTAGGACGGATTTATCTAGAATTGTTTGCATATTCGATCTGATCGCTGGGTGTTTGATTTTCCGCCTTATCAGCGAGCCGAAGGCGCTCGGAGCTCGTCCCCCTACACCCCCCCCCCTCTCCTCCCCCCGCCCTCTCCATACCCACCTGTGTTCGTTACCTGGATCAGACACACGACGCTGTCCGGGACTCCGCTCCCGAGGTCCCGCCCGGTTCCTGAGTGAACGCCGGCGGTCGGCGGGGCAGATGGACCTACCGGGCAGCAGGTGGCTGGATCGTGACGAGCCGTACCTGGGGGAGCTGCGGATCTCCTGGAGGAACTCCACCGAGTCCCGGCTGGATCTGTTCCCGCACGGGAAGCTCCTGCTGCTGGAGGTGCTGATGGTGCTCATGTGTGTCGGGGCGGTCATGGGTACGCTTTCATTTTATCATGCAGAGAGCACGCTGAAATCAATCTTTAATACATATGGGACCTAGTTTTTCTGATCAACTGGTAAATTATTAGTTCATTGATTTTATTGGCTGAAATATTATTATTATTATTATTATTATTGTTATTATTGTTATTATTATTATTATTATTGAACTGCAAATAAAAAAATCACACGTAATGTTTCTTATTTATTGAATTATTATTATTATATAATTATATTATTCAAATATAAATATATAACAATTCAATAAATAAATTTAAAAAACATTGTGATTTTTTTTGCAGTTCAATCATTATATTGTGTGTGTATATATATTTTTAATTTTTTATATATAATTTTAACCTTTTTTAAAAAGTTTTTAATAAAATCTTTTATATATCATAACATTTTTTATATTATTTATATATATATATATTATACATTTTAAATTTTTATTTTTTATATATTTTTATTGTATTCATATTATATTATTATTATATATTATGTTTTTATGTATTTTTATATATAATTTTTATATATATATTTAAAAAATTTATTGCAGTTCAGTCATTGTTTTTACTTTTTACAAAATTTTTTTTGTTTATATTGTTTTATATAACTTTTTTTGCAGTTCAATCATTATGTTATACTGTTATCTATTTTATATACATATAATTATAATTTTTTTATATAATTTTTGTATTTTTTTATATAGTTTTAACTTTTTTTATATTCATTTTTTACAGTTCAATCATTATATTATATTGTTATATATTTTATATAATATAAAATAAAAAAAAATTAATGTTATTTTAATGTTTTTTTTTTTTTTTTCAGTTTAATCATTTTTATTTAAGAAATACAATCGTTATCTAAAAATATTGGAATAATTCGGTTGGCGCAGTGGGTAGCACGAAGGTCCTGGGTTCGATTCCCAGGTGTGTGAGCATGTTCTCCACTTATCCACATGTTTCTTCCCACAGCTGGGTTAATTAGAGATACTAAATCGCCCCTAGGTGTGAGTGGGGTGTGAATTGTACCCACAGCGACCCTGACCAGGATAAAACGGTGGTAAAGTGCACAATAAATGAATGAATGCTTTTATTGAGGAAGGGTGTGGGTTCTGTTCCCCAGCTGGGCAAATTAATGATGGCTCTTGGCTTCGTTAGGAAACATCCTGGTCATCGTTATCGTCGTGGCAACCAAGACCTTCCACAGCGTGACGTCGGTCCTGATCATCAACCTGGCCATCAGCGATTTCTTGGTGGGCATCGGCGTCATGCCGTTCGTGGCGGTCTCGCTCATAAACGACGGATGGGTGAACTGCACTGTTAGTAAGGCCGTTGTACTGTACGTGTTAGCGTTAGCATTAGCGTGGGCGTGGCCCGTCGACCAATCGTCTTCTTTCTTTCTTCTTCACTCCTGCAGGACTTGTGCCTGTACGTGGGCTACACGTCCTCGGTCTACTGCACCGCCTCGGTCCTGACGCTGGCCGCCATCGCCATGGACCGCTACTACTCCATCGTGGACTGCCTGCGCTACAACTCCCGCTGCACCGCCTGGCGCACGGGCGCGGCCGTGCTGTGGATCTGGCTGCAGGCCGTCCTGACCAGCTCCCCCCCGCTGCTGGGCTGGAGCGACGTGAGCTTCGTGGCCCCCATGTACAGCTGCGCCGTCAACTGGGCCAGCAGCCCCAGCTACACGGTGTTCATGGCGGTGTTCTCCTTCCTCCTGCCGGCCGCCGTCATCCTCTTCTGCTACGTGAAGATCGTGCGGGTGGCGCGGCACCACGCCCGGCGGATCCGCGACCTCCGGGAGCACTTCCGGTCCGTCCCGGGGTGCCCCGGTGCCGAGCCGGAGACGCACGACCCGTCCAGGCTGGTGTGCTACGTGAGCGGGAGCTTCGTCTCGGAGGACCTGCCGGGCGGACCGGCCCGGCGGACCGGCGGGAGCGGGCGGCGGCGGCGGCGGCTGCACACCTTCCTGGCGCACTTCCAGAGCGGGGATGCGGAGCAGGTCGGGCAGCCGCAGCATCACGGCGTCCTGAGGCTGTTCATGGTCATCGCGGCGTTCTTCCTGTGCTGGACGCCTTACATGGGCGTGGCCTTGGTGCAGTCGGTCAGCCAGGTCCCGTCGACCGCCGTCACCTTCTCGTACTGGCTGGTGCTCTTCAACTCGGACCTCAACCCGCTCCTGTACGCGCTGCTCAGCAAGCGCTTCCAGGGGGCGCTCCAGAACCTCCGGAGGAAGATCCAGGCCAGGGTTCGGGGAGAGCGAAGAGCCGACGCCGGGCGGGCGTCCCCGAGCGCGGACGTGCGCGGCCAGCCGGACGCCGGTGCCCGCCGCGCAGGGTCGGGCTTAGGGTCGGAGTACTCGTCCGTCTTCACCATAAACGCCGCCTTCCCCAAGACGGAGGAACCCGGCGAGGTCCTCCTGCCCGGGAGCGCGTCGACGTCTTCCTTCTCCACGTCGTCCTCCTCGTGTTCTCTCTGGCGCGACTGCGGTGGCGGCGGCGCCGGTTCCCTCGGGGGGTCCGGGCGCCTGCGGGTCCCGTCCGTGCCGCGGGAGCCGGAGAGGGGCGGCGGCGCCTCGCCCGTCGGGGAGAGACAGGCCACGTTCTTTTACGGACAGATTACGGTGCGGGTCGAGCACGACGTCTGCTGATCTGCCGATCTGGATCGCTTCTTTTCCCCTGACAGGAGAGCGCAGCTGCCTCGACCGGCCAGCAGAGGTCGTCATTCCGAAACTGTTCGTTGGGCCGACCACAGGAAAGAACCTTCCTCTAAACTGTCGCTGTATCCCAATTCTTTCTAGAAGCGGCGTCCCGATACTTTTGACAGTGTCCCGTAATAGATCGGGAACCAGATTCCCCTCCCCCTGCCCCGCCCCCGTTCTTTATTTGTTAAAACAGCTTCACGATGCTCTCTTGTAAAGAAGTAATTTCTGGATCGCTTCTTTTCCCCTGCCAGGGGCGTGGTCTTGCAGGTGCCTCGACCGGCCAGCAGAGGTCGTAATCCCCCAACCGAGTCATCAACTAGATTTAATTTTTGTATTTACACAACAAGACCAAAAGTATTTGGACACCAGACTTTGTAGTGTCCCGATGCTTACTAGAAGGGGGCGTCCCGATACTTTTGACAGTGTCCCGTAATGGATCGGGAACCGGATTCCCCTCCCCCTGCCCCGCCCCCGTTCTTTATTTGTTAAAACAGCTTTACGATGCTTCATGATGCTTCACGATGCTGGGCTGCTGACGAGCCGGTCTAGCGCCTGCACTCTCTCTCTCTTGTATAAAGGAGTCATTCCTAGTTTGAACACTAGGTGTCGCTTTTACGTATGACCGGTGTAAAATGCTCCACGACTGCACCCCCCTCACCCCCCCCCCGTTTAACGTCTGCCCCGCCCCCAACAAGAAAAGTTAGGACACCCCTGAAGTAGCTACTCACGAGCGATAAACCACAACACAACGTCAACACATAAAATTACGTTTATTCCCGTAAATATTAGATACAAAGATCGCCGACGACCCGGTGGGGCGTCCCGAACGAAGATGAAGGGATTCAACCGATCGAAGTTCCCTTATAGCCGAAATGACGTGACCGGTGCGTAGCGTAGGGACCCTGTGGTCCATCGTTTGTGTCCCAGCGAGGTGTACCAGATCGTGAAAGTGTGAGACCCCGCCCCCTGGCAGGGGAAAAGAAGCGGCGCCCTGCTTATAATTCAACACATAGTTCATTTGAACAACGTTCTATAACGGTTTGCGGACCGAGGGTTTTATAAAGCTGTTTTTGTTATAAGAGACAGGTCTGGACTGCAGGCGGGTCACTCTAGCACCCGCACTCTCGTACTACGAAGCTTTTCTTGGGTTCGTCTTGAGCCTCAGCGTTCGTAACGGCGTCGGTGTTCATCCGGCGAGGCGAGCGCGCCGACATCCTCCTGGGGTAACGTGACGTGCTCCACCGAGGAGAATCTGGACATCTGCTCGCGCTCCATGATGGGCAGCTGGTCCTGAGGCTTCTCCTTCCTCAGGTAGAAGATCTTCCTCAGGCGCTTCAGCTGCTGAAGCTCGCAGAAGGTCTCCAGCACCACCAGCATCCCGATCAGGCCCAGCAGCAGGTAGACTGGAATACAAGGTACAAAAAAAATTCAACAAGGTTCACCACTTGGTGGCGCCGCTATCGATAAATCGACTGTGCTGACGGCCGGCCGGGCGCCTGTACGGACAGTGATTGGCTCGTCCTAGCTCGGGAGTGTCGGGATTCATGACTGCTGCAGTTACGACCTCTGCTGGCTGATCGATGACTCTCCGTGCGCGATACGGATCTCCATGCACGGCTTTTAGCGATCTCTGGTGACAGGAGGCGGAGCAAACGTTAGCGATGTGAAGTGGGCGGAGTCCGCGATTCGAAAAAGTCAACCATGGCGACCGGACGCACACATTCGATGATGACGCTGCCGGTGTGAACACAGGGTGACGAGCGATCAGCAATTCGGGCGACCAGAGGCGAAAAATCGCTGCCGGTCTTAACGTAGGGTCAGAAAGGAAGTTAGCGCTAGTTTGCGACCCTCCTAGACCGACTGGGCATCGTGTAGCTGGCACAAGTGTAGTAAAAAATAAAAGACGGTGTCCTAGAAGAGGGTTTTTCTGTAATTAATTAATAAAAATAGTGGCAATCTGGTCCCATTGTGGTTTGTAACGTAAAGCCTCCACAAGGGGGCGTTAGTGTACAAGTTTATTTGTTCATGTGCTTGTTAAAATACGTTTAATTTGTTTAATTAGTTATTTTATCTGAAAACCCCTTTCCTAGAGTGTTTGGGTGGCTAATCTGTGGTTTATTTTGTAAGGTGAGGGAATTAAAAAATATATATTCTAAATAAATAAAGCATGCTGTATTTATGTGGTCAGACGGCGCATTGATTTTGTATTCGATCGTGATTATATTTCGCATTAAAAGCTGTTTTTGACATATAATAATTCTTTAATTAATCATTTTATTCAGAACAAAAAGAAAACTGTGACAAATCCCCCTGCTCCCCTCCTTTTAACCTATTTATATTAGATCTAGTTTTTCCTCAGTGCTGTTCTACTTTCCTTTCTGGCGGAGGTAGAAACAAATAAATGAAATGGGGTCTGTCTGAAAAACGAGTGAGCTGCCTTGCGCAGTTGCCTAAGTAGGGAGGATTCTGAAAAGACATTAGGCGCACTACTTAGTAAGCGACTACGCGGATTGTATCACCGCAGTTTTAGCTCACTAGGCTAACACGGTTTATTTACCTCAGGTAAACTCACGTTCAAACCGTTAGCACGTCGGCTAACGTCTCCTTCAGTGTCCCGAAAACGAGCCAAAATGTACAAATAATAACACTTTTACACAATTATACATGTATAAATACAAATTAAAAATTAATAAGAATTGATTTACATTGTTGTCCCGCATTTTTGTGAGAAAATTAATTCAGTCAGATTATCACTCAGAATTAAGGCACCTCAGTAGGGGCATTATAGGCAATCTAAGGATTTAGACATACCCTCTTCTCAGGAGTGTACTTTGATGTAAACTGTCTATGTAGAGAGATCACTAGGTTTTCAGACAGACCCCATGGACCCCCACTGTCCAGCTCGATGCCCCTCTTAAATGCAAACACACCTACCAGTGATTCCCAGTTTATAGAGCTCGCGGAAGCGCTGGTTGAAAGCCTCGCCCGGCACGTAGTCGCCCAGGCCGATGGTGGACAGCGAGATGAAGCAGAAGTAGAACGATTCCAGAAAGTTCCAGTCCTCCTGAGACGAGAAGACGGCGGCGGGTACGAGGAAGAAGCACGAGACGGCGGCGGCGGCCAGGAGGACGGCGTGGCCCAGGCCGGCGGCCGGGGCCGACAGACCCCACCGCGCCTGCACGTACGCCAGGGGCCTGCGGGTGCTGAAGACCATGATCCTCTGCACCGCGGCCGTCAGGAAGAGCAGGGTGAAGGGGATCCCGATTACTGAGTAGACGATGCAGAAGGCCTTCCCGCCGTTCGACAGGGGCGCCGTGTGACCGTAACCTGTGCGGCAAAAGGCGCAAAACTTAGCTACATCAGAATCCCAAATCCGTTCCCCCACTTCGCATCCTTCATTGTTCTGGAAAGCGTTTTGGATGTGTCTGTGGGAAGCTGTGCCCATATCACAAGAATTACGTTTGGCTACATCCAATGCAATCAAAAATTCGGCTGTGTGGCTCGGTCGGTAGCACTGTCGTCTCACAACGAGAAGGTCCAGGGTTCGACTCTGGGTCCGTTAAAACAGAACATTAAATCACTTCAAACTTCAAAATTAGATCTAGTTGTTCTTCAATAAAGCTGATGTTTGGTGTCTACCTGACCATGTTGGAGTGAGGTTGGGGGTTCTTGGTGTGTTTTACTTGGCAACCCACTTTCCTTAAACCCAAAGGTCGCTTTTGATCCACCAAAAAGCGTCCCAAATTATCTGACTTCACCCTAGCTGAAAATATCGCTTTATTTTAATACCATTTGCTTTTGAAATTGTAGGGAGTCCACATACTTTTGGTCGTATGATTATATATTTGAGAGAGTAAGCTGTTGGATGATACTGAAATGCGCCATGTCCTATGTCTTTGGGAATCGAACCCAAGACCTTCTTGCTGTGAGGCGTCAGTGACACATCAACAGACACATTTCTTTACAAGGTCTAGACGTGTCTGGTGTCTAAACTCATCCGTGCCAACAAAAGCAACAGCATGTGTTCACATCCCAGCCTTAACAGCCTCACCTGTGGTGGACAGAATGGTGCTGGCGAAGAACAGGGACGAGGTGAAGTCCCAGTTCCAGTTGGAAGACGCGTTATTGAGGATGGAGATCCCGTAGTTACTGGCGTCCAGAGCTCTGGTCAGAAAGACCTCCAGACGCTCCTCGGACACACACTCGTTCTCACGCAGAAAGCGGCGTTTGACGCTCCGAAGTTCCTGTCGGAGGAGATCCTCGTAATGGAGCTCCACCGAGGAGAAGACCACAGCTCCGAAGATGAGGTACAGAACATACCCCAGCACCAGGAACCAAAAACACCAGCTGGATTGATCGCTGCGAATCAAACGGACATAAGAATTACTGCTGACCGACTGGAGCATCGTGTTATTAATTGTAATTGTGCGTAATCCCCGAAATAGTATCGATAAATTCAGGCTACAATCCCGACACGATTAAATATCAGTTCTTCTGTTCCGAATGTGACTTATTTAGTCGAATATTTCAGTATTTCATAGGAACTGTAACCGATAAAAACAATAAATGGTTCGAACGTGTTTTCGGTTTAGGTGATGTGAGGTGAGGGGCGATGACGCTGAGGAGGAGACGCGACGTGACGTCTGTTCTTACATTTCATGTTATTATTATTATTATTATTATTATTATTATTGTTATTACTATTACTAATGTTGACCCTGAGGATGATACTAAATGTGACGTCTATTCTCTATTAAAATAAATACACGATTCAGGACAGCAAACCAACACATATTATGTTTTATTATTATTATTATTATTATTGCTATTATTGTTGTTCTTGTTATTACTAATGTTGACGCTGAGGATGATACTAGACGTGACGTCTATTTATTGAAATAAATACAAAATTAAAAACAGTAAACCAATTATTATTATTATTATTATTATTATTATCATTATTGTTATTATTATCATTATTATTATTATTGTCATTATTGTTATTTTTATTGTCATTATTATTATTATTATCATTATTATTATTATTGTTATTATTATTATTATTATTGTTAGTGTTATTATTAGCATTATTAGCATTATTATTAGCATTATTAATGTATTATTGTTATTATTATCATTATTATTATTATTGTTGTTATTATTATCATTATTATTATGATTATTGTTGTTATTATTATCATTATTATTATTATTATATTATTATTATTGTTATTATTATAGTTGTTATTATTATAATTGTTATTATTATAATTATTATTGTTATTATTATTATTTTTATTATATTTTTATTGTTATTATTATTTTCATTATTATTATTGTTATTATTGTTATTATTATTAATATTATTATTATTGTTATTGTTATTAAAATAATCATAGTTATTGTTATAATTATTATTGTTATTATTATTATTATGTTTATTATATTGTTATCATTATTATTATTATTGTTATTATTGTTATTGTTATTATTATTATTATTTTCATTATTATTATTGTTATTATTATTATTAATATTATTATTATTATCATTGTTATTATAGTTGTTATTATTATAATTATTATTGTTATTATTATTATCATTATCATTATCATTATTATTGTTATTATTATTATTACATTATTATTATTACTATTATGTCTCACACACACACATACACAACAATTAAGTCCTAAATATAAAAAAAAGTATATAAAATAGATATAACAGTAAATAAAAGGTTAATGAAAGTGGATCAGTGCTGTAGATTTCACATTTAGAGGTATTACACTAAACACACTCGAGGAATCTTTCGGCTGAGAGACAGACCGCGGGGTCCCTCAGGGGTGGCCCCTCGGCCCTCTGTAGGAGCAGCACGGGCGCTGTTGCTTTGAGCTGAGCGAGCTGCCGTACATTGATTGGCACGCCCTGAATGACTGCTGCTGCGAACATGGCGTCAGCGCGAACACAGCGGAGCCCGGAGTGTGCAGAGGAATAGCGCCACTCTCAGTGCGGACACCGCGCCCGAGCCTGGACCTGCACGCGGGGGAAGCGGAGCCGAGCGGTTTGCGGGACTTTGCGCGTCTGAACTCATGCACGAGTAGCAGAGCTCATCGCGGCCGGGTATGGAGCCTCCAGGACAGGGCAGGTAAGCGGGCGCAGCATTGCCAGATCCTGCTCCGGGGGTTTGCGCTAAAGGGACGCGCATGCGCAAACGGGTGACGAGCGCTTCCTGCCACAAAGTGACCTGCGTGCACAATTTGACGCTAAAGTTGAAACTTTTTAATGTTTTTTATGTTTGTTTATTTGCTGCTATAATTGTTGTAGGTTTATAACATGAATGCACGGCTGTTTGAGAGCTGAGAGCCGCGGCAGAGTAATAAAAATGCCCCGGTGCGTTGTTCTTGTGCGCTACATTGTGTTAGCATTGTGTTAGCATTGTGTTTACATGCACGCATTTCTGCGCCAGTCTGATTTCCCGCAGGATTCTGGATTGTGGCGCCTGCAGTCGACGTTCCGATTCGTCTCAGAGGTGCTCGCATGTGGTCAGAGGCTGTGCAGGCCACGCAGGACTAGTCCGAACATGTCCTGATGGTGTGGCTCAGGATCAGGACAGGGTCTTCCCTAAACTGTTGTTCACATGCACTTGAGTAATCTGACCACAAGTAACCTCAGTGTGCAGGAGTAGGTCTGTTGGAATGGACTGGAGGGCCGCAGTTTCCAGCTGTGGTGTATTATGACGTCAGATTATGTACTATTACGTCAGACTAGCCTTACTACTACTACTAAATAATAATACTCAACTTATTAAACTCATTGTAAATGTTATATCTCGCCGTAAAGGCGTAAGTTACACGGCATTAAAGGCGTTCGTTAACTTTCTGACCCCAAAGTTGAGCATTTGGACGCGTACGACTCCGTTGCTAGTCGTAATCGCGACTAGCTGTTTACATTTCGGCGAATTTTCTGATCAAGAATCGCTCATCGCGCGTCAATTCCGCGCAGTTTGTGGCTCGAGACCCGAGTGGCTTCATGGCTCGATTGTTTGAATACCTAAATGCGTAAGTTTTAGCGTCGGTAGGTGCTCAGATGGGTGATTGTGTGTGTGCGGGTATGTATTTAGTGTTTTAGTGCTTTTGCTCAGATAGGTGATTGTGTGTATGTGAGTATGTATTTGCTCAGATAGGTGATTGTGTGTGTGCGAGTATGTATTTAGTGTTTTAGTACTTTTGCTCAGATAGGTGATTGTGTGTGTGCGAGTATGTATTTAGTGTTTTAGTACTTTTGCTCAGATAGGTGATTGTGTGTATGCGAGTATGTATTTAGTGGGGGTGTCGATACTTTTGCTCAGATAGGTGATTGTGTGTATGCGAGTATGTATTTAGTGTTTTAGTACTTTTGCTCAGATAGGTGATTGTGTGTATGCGAGTATGTATTTAGTGTTTTAGTACTTTTGCTCAGATAGGTGATTGTGTGTATGTGAGTATGTATTTAGTGTTTTAGTGCTTTTGCTCAGATAGGTGATTGTGTGTATGCGAGTATGTATTTAGTGTTTTAGTACTTTTGCTCAGATAGGTGATTGTGTGTATGTGAGTATGTATTTAGTGTTTTAGTGCTTTTGCTCAGATAGGTGATTGTGTGTATGCGAGTATGTATTTAGTGTTTTAGTACTTTTGCTCAGATAGGTGATTGTGTGTATGTGAGTATGTATTTAGTGTTTTAGTACTTTTGCTCAGATAGGTGATTGTGTGTATGCGAGTATGTATTTAGTGTTTTAGTACTTTTGCTCAGATAGGTGATTGTGTGTATGTGAGTATGTATTTAGTGTTTTAGTGCTTTTGCTCAGATAGGTGATTGTGTGTATGCGAGTATGTATTTAGTGTTTTAGTGCTTTTGCTCAGATAGGTGATTGTGTGTATGCGAGTATGTATTTAGTGGGGGTGTCGATACTTTTGCTCAGATAGGTGATTGTGTGTAAGCGAGTATGTATTTAGTCGGGGTGTTAGTACTTTTGCTCAGATAGGTGATTGTGTGTATGCGAGTATGTCGCCCCTGACCTTCAGTCGTAAACTGTATTCAGTCGTACGTCGCTGTCCGAAAAGCTAGCGATCTATCTACACAGACGCACTTTACGTCATCCTACCCTCCCGAGAAGAGGGCGTGTCTCAATTCTTAGATCCATTAAAATGCCGCCTACAGAGGCGCCCTAATTCTGATCGAAATATGAATCTGACTGAATAGCGAGGGCGCTGATGAGGTAGGCGTAGGCAGCTCGCTAGGTTTTCGGACAGGTCTCCGCAGGCAGGCCGGTCCGGTACCCGCACCCTCTTAGCAGTAACCTGGTTGAACAATGCACGGACGTCTCTGCTTCTGCTTTGACAGGCCGGCCGATCCACCGCGGGATGCGTCCCAGCGGAACTCCGAGGCGGACGAGTTGTGGGACGAGGCCGGTCAGGAGTGTTTATACGGCACCTCGCCCCCCTACACGGCTCGCCAGATGAAACACCTGTCGGGCAAACACCACAGGGGTAACCAGAGCAGGCCGTCCGGGCGCTCCCCCAGCAAAGGTCAGACGTCTTACTCTTCCGTTATCGCGTTTTGGATCTGAGCGCCCTTAACGTTACCAGATACGTCTAACTCCTCGTTTCCGCTTCAGCCTCGTTAGCGGAACGGAGCCTCTCCAGTCCGTCCTCGCAGAGAGAGCGGGCGGGAGCCAAACCCAAGCTCAGCGAGGACGCCAGCTACAAGCAGGACAAGAAAATCCGCACCAACCTGCGCGCCAACGACCGGGACAAGAAGAAGATCTTCGAGGGCTCCTTCGTGTTGGATCCTCCCTCCAGGTCTGGTCACTTCAGCGCCGTCAGCATGGACCCCAGGAAGCCGTACCTCAGCCTGGGCTGCACCATGCCCCACTCCCTGCCCCGCACCCACAGACAGACCTCGCGCACCGACTGTCCGGCCGACCGCCTGAAGTTCTTCGAGACGCTGCGCCTGCTCCTCAAGCTGACCTCCATGTCGTCCAAGAAGAAGGAGAAGGAGCAGCGAGGCCTGGAGAACACGGCCTTCATGGGACAGAACAACGAAGTCATCTGGCTGGAGCTGCAGGCCTGGCACGCCCGCCGCAGCATCACCGACCAGGACCTGTACCTCTACACGGCTCGCCAGGCCATCCCCGAGATCATCAGCAAGGTGCTGAACTTCCAGGTCGACTACAGCAACCTGGCCGCGACCGGGAGTCAGGTCCAGAAGGACTGCTGCTCAGGAGGGACTAACTGCAGGACTTGCCCCGGCTCTTGGTCGGAGGTCGATGCCGCCGCTCTGCTGGGCCCGGGTTCCGCCTGCCGGGAGCATTTGCAGAGGCAGCGCCTGGCCTTCGAGCAAGTCAAGGGCGTGATGGGGTTGTTGGAGTCGGTGGAGGCGCTCTACCCGTCCCTGCAGACCCTGCAGAAGGACTACGAGAAGTACGCGGCGAGGGATTTCCAGGGCAGGGTGCAGGCGCTCTGCCTGTGGCTCAACATCACTCAGGACCTGAACCAGAAGCTGCGCGTGATGGGCACCGTGCTGGGCCTCGGAGACCTCTCCTGTATCGGCTGGCCGGTCTTCGAGATCCCATCGCCCCGCTGCTCCCATGGCAACGCCGACGAGGAAGAGGAGGGCGAGGAGAGCGACTCCGCGAACACTTTCACGGCCGATAGCGATACGGAGGAGAGCGAGATGGGTGAGGTGGCAGCCAAGCTCTCCCGACAGGTATCGGAGGAGTTCGTGTTGGCCAGTGCTGGCGAGAGCCAGTGCTGCCCGACGGGTATCTACAGGCCGTTCGTCGATAAGGCGCTGAAGCAGATGGGCCTGCGCAAACTCATCCTTCGGCTGCACAAGCTGATGGACCGCTCGCTGCAGAGGTCGAGGACTGCACTGCTGAGCCACATGCCCTCTCAGGAGGTGAGGAGCCGAGTATAACGGGGTTTCACCACTGTCTCCCTGTCGCTGCATGTCCCAGTACTACCCCATTTTGCTCAGATAGGTGATTGTGTGTATGTGAGTATGTATTTGGTTGGGGTGTCGATACTTTTGCTCAGATAGGTGATTGTGTGTATGCGAGTATGTATTTGGTGGGTGTGACAGTATTTTTGCTCAGATAGGTGATTGTATGTACGCGAGTATGTATTTGCTCAGATAGGTGATTGTGTGTATGCGAGTATGTATTTGGTGGGGGTGTCAGTACTTTTGCAGAGATAGGTGATTGTGTGTATGTGAGTATGTATTTGGTGGGTGTGTCAGTACTTTTGCTCAGATAGGTGATTGTGTGTATGTGAGTACGTATTTGCTTAGATAGGTGATTGTGTGTATGCGAGTACGTATTTGCTCAGATAGGTGATTGTGTGTATGCGAGTATGTATTTGGTGGGTGTGTCAGTACTTTTGCTCAGATAGGTGATTGTGTGTATGCGAGTATGTATTTGCTCAGATAGGTGATTGTGTGTATGCGAGTATGTATTTGCTCAGATAGGTGATTGTGTGTATGCGAGTATGTATTTGCTCAGATAGGTGATTGTGTGTATGCGAGTACGTATTTGCTCAGATAGGTGATTGTGTGTATGCGAGTACGTATTTGCTCAGATAGGTGATTGTGTGTATGCGAGTACGTATTTGCTCAGATAGGTGATTGTGTGTATGCGAGTATGTATTTGCTCAGATAGGTGATTGTGTGTATGCGAGTATGTATTTGCTCAGATAGGTGATTGTGTGTATGCGAGTATGTATGTTTTATTTTACTTGTGTTTGTGTTACAGTGGTCCGAGGTTCCGGACTCGACGTTGCTCTACAGCGACTACCTGCCCGAGCTCTCGCGCCACCTGGCCGAACACCTGGAGGAGGAGTCGGCTTCGGTCAGGGTCTCGTACGTGGAGCTCCAGAGTATGGACCTGCCGTCGTTCCGGCCCGCCTTCCTGGTGCTCTGCCGCGTGCTGCTAAACGTCATCCACGAGTGCCTGAAGCTCCGCCTGGAGCAGAGACCCGCCGGGAAGCCCTCGCTGCTCAGCATCAAGCAGGTGCTAATTCTCAAACGTCACGGGTCGGGGGGATGCTAGCGGAACGTGATTGGCTGTGTCTGAGGGTGGGAGGGGCCAGGGGATTCCTTATCCCCTGCATTAGTGACCTCTGCTGGCAGGTCGAGGCACCACACAGAGAGCATCAAATACGTACTCGCATACACACAATCACCTATCTGAGCAAATACGTACTCGCATACACACAATCACCTATCTGAGCAAATACATACTCGTATACACACAATCACCTATCTGAGCAAATACATACTCGCATACACACAGTCACCTGTCTGAGCAAATACGTACTCGCATACACACAATCACCTATCTGAGCAAATACGTACTCGCATACACACAATCACCTATCTGAGCAAATACGTACTCGCGTACACAGTCACCTATCTGAGCAAATACGTACTCGCATACACACAATCACCTATCTGAGCAAATACGTACTCGCGTACACACAGTCACCTATCTGAGCAAATACGTACTCGCATACACACAATCACCTATCTGAGCAAATACATACTTGCATACACACAGTCACCTATCTGAGCAAATACATTCTCGCATACACACAGTCACCTATCTGAGCAAATACGTACTCGCATACACACAGTCACCTGTCTGAGCAAATACGTACTCGCATACACACAATCACCTATCTGAGCAAATACGTACTCGCATACACACAATCACCTATCTGAGCAAATACGTACTCGCGTACACACAGTCACCTATCTGAGCAAATACGTACTCGCATACACACAATCACCTATCTGAGCAAATACATACTTGCATACACACAGTCACCTATCTGAGCAAATACATTCTCGCATACACACAGTCACCTATCTGAGCAAATACATACTTGCATACACACAGTCACCTATCTGAGCAAATACATTCTCGCATACACACAGTCACCTATCTGAGCAAATACATACTCGCATACACACAATCACCTATCTGAGCAAATACATACTCGCATACACACAATCACCTATCTGAGCAAAAGTACTGACACACCCACCAAATACATACTCACATACACACAATCACCTATCTGAGCAAATACATACTCGCATACACAGTCACCTATCTGAGCAAATACATACTCGCATACACACAATCACCTATCTGAGCAAAAGTACTGACACCCCCACTAAATACATACTCGCATACACACAATCACCTATCTGAGCAAAAGTATTGACACCCCCACTAAATACATACTCGCATACACACAATCACCTATCTGAGCAAAAGTATTGACACCCCCACTAAATACATACTTGCATACACACAATCACCTATCTGAGCAAAAGTATCGACACCCCCTTATTTCCGTTCCTGTGTTGCAGCTGGTGCGCGAGTGCAAGGAGGTGCTGAAAGGCGGGCTCCTGATGAAGCTGTACTACCAGTTCATGCTGCGCGGCATCATTTCAGACCCCCAGGGCCTGCAGTCCAACGCCAACATCGACGACTTCGAGGAAGATCTCCATAAAATGCTAGAGGCAAGTAAAAGGGCTTCAGTCGGGGACCCTACTCCCACACAATACATACTCGCATACACACAATCACTTATCTAGCAAAAGTACTGACACCCTCACTAAATACATACTCGCATACACACAATCACCTATCTAGCAAAAGTACTGACACCCCCACCAAATACACACCTACATACACACAGGTGTGTGTAAACCCTTGACCTGACTGTCGAATCCGTGCAGGTCTACTTCGGCTACATGCGCAGCTGGATCGAGATGCTGCAGCAGCTCCCTCAGGCGTCCCACAGCCTGAAGAACCTGCTGGAGGAGGAGTGGAACTTCACCAAGGTCATCACGCCGTACATCCGCGGCGGCGAGGCTCAGTCGGGAAAACTGTTTTGGTAAACCGCAGCGCGTTAACACGGCTAACACGGCTAATACACTCCCCGCCAGGGATAGCGGCGGATTATGAGAATCTTGCTTCTGTATCGTAGTGACATCGCCGGGATGCTGCTGAGGTCGACCGGAGACTTCCTGGACGAAGGTCTCATAAAGAGTTGGGACGAGTTCTGGAAAAACGGCGACGGGAGCACGGCGTCCGACGAGATCAGGTACGAGGTTAAATATTTACTAGCGAGTAATCGCTGCCGCGTGACATACGAGCATTTAACGACCGTCCGCCCGTCCGCACAGGCGCTCCGTGATCGAGACCAGTCGCTCTCTGAAAGAGCTCTTCCACGAGGCCAGGGAGCGGGCGTCCAAGGCGCTGGGGTTCGCCAAGATGTTGCGCAAGGTGAGAAGATCTCAGCTTTGTGTTCACGTCCGTCTGGGTGTGGGAATTTGTGCACTTACAGTGTTCGTTTTGTGCTTTCAGGACCTTGAGATCGCCGCCGAGTTCAGTCTTGCCAGCGGGGTGCCTTGTATCGTCCGGGCCCTGAAAGAAAGAAGCTACGTCAAGGTAGTACTGTTACCCCCACCAAATACATACTCGCATACACACAATCACCTATCTGAGCAAATACATACTCGCATACACACAATCACCTATCTGAGCAAATACATACTCGTATACACACAGTCACCTATCTGAGCAAATACATACTCGTATACACACAGTCACCTATCTGAGCAAATACATACTCGCATACACACAATCACCTATCTGAGCAAATACATACTCGTATACACACAATCACCCATCTGAGCAAATACATACTCGCATACACACAATCACCTATCTGAGCAAATACATACTCGTATACACACAGTCACCTATCTGAGCAAATACATACTCGTATACACACAGTCACCTATCTGAGCAAATACATACTCGTATACACACAATCACCTATCTGAGCAAATACATACTCGTATACACACAATCACCTATCTGAGCAAATACATACTCGCATACACACAATCACCTATCTGAGCAAATACATACTCGTATACACACAATCACCTATCTGAGCAAATACATACTCGTATACACACAATCACCTATCTGAGCAAATACATACTCGTATACACACAATCACCTATCTGAGCAAATACATACTCGTATACACACAATCACCTATCTGAGCAAATACATACTCGCATACACACAATCACCTATCTGAGCAAATACATACTCGTATACACACAATCACCTATCTGAGCAAATACATACTCGTATACACACAATCACCTATCTGAGCAAATACATACTCGTATACACACAATCACCTATCTGAGCAAATACATACTCGTATACACACAGTCACCTATCTGAGCAAATACATACTCGTATACACACAGTCACCTATCTGAGCAAATACATACTCGTATACACACAATCACCTATCTGAGCAAATACATACTCGTATACACACAATCACCTATCTGAGCAAATACATACTCGTATACACACAATCACCTATCTGAGCAAATACATACTCGTATACACACAGTCACCTATCTGAGCAAATACATACTCGTATACACACAATCACCTATCTGAGCAAATACATACTCGTATACACACAATCACCTATCTGAGCAAATACATACTCGTATACACACAATCACCTATCTGAGCAAATACATACTCGCATACACACAATCACCTATCTGAGCAAATACATACTCGTATACACACAGTCACCTATCTGAGCAAATACATACTCGTATACACACAGTCACCTATCTGAGCAAATACATACTCGTATACACACAGTCACCTATCTGAGCAAATACATACTCGTATACACACAGTCACCTATCTGAGCAAATACATACTCGCATACACACAATCACCTATCTGAGCAAATACATACTCGCATACACACAATCACCTATCTGAGCAAATACATACTCGTATACACACAATCACCTATCTGAGCAAATACATACTCGTATACACACAATCACCTATCTGAGCAAATACATACTCACATACACACAATCACCTATCTGAGCAAATACATACTCACATACACACAATCACCTATCTGAGCAAATACATACTCGCATACACACAATCACCTATCTGAGCAAATACATACTCGCATACACACAATCACCTATCTGAGCAGAAGTACTGACACCCCCACTAAATACATACTCGCATACACACAATCACTTATCTGAGCAAAAGTACTGACACCCCCACTAAATACATACTCGCATACACACAATCACTTATCTGAGCAAAAGTACGTCCCACACACGCCCCCTCCGACACGTGTGCAGTACTAACCACTTCTTTTCACCTGCCAGAGGCGGGTTCATACGCGGATCAGCTTCGTGTACAGAGAGACGAAGCTCTGCGCAGCACCATCAATCAGCCAGCAGAGGTCAGAATTGCATAGAATTGCAGCCTGGGAGTAACGAGGCCGAGCTACCGTCGTCCCACGGACAAACGGGTCTTTTTCCGCGGATGTTCCCGCTTTCGCCAGGGTGTCCCGTCAGTGTGGCTTTGTCCTTAGAGAGTGCGGGTGCCAGGCTGGCCCGCCTGCAGTCCAGACGTGTCTAATTACGTTAAGAATGTGAACGCATACTAAATCAACCCTTAAAACTGTCCCACCTCCCTGTAGGTCCAGGTCCCAGGCCTGGAGGAACTCCAGGTGTTCGTCCCGTGCGGACTGACGGACCAGCGCCCCACCGTCCTGCAGCTGCTGAACGCGGCGGCGGGGAAGGAGTGCTCCAAGGAGCCGGACGAGATCCACGAGAACGAGGCCTATCTGCTCCTGAGCAAGCACGGGACAGGCTGGTCCCAGTGGGACGGGCCCGTGGTCAAACTGGTGCCGCAGATGGAGACGGTGGACACCTTGAAGGCCATGAAGGTAGATTTTTAGCGCCTTTGAGTCGTGAGACGTGAGTTTTAGAGACCTGTAGATCAACAGCATGTGTAGTGTTTCCTTAAAAACCCAAATTTTTGTGTTTCCTAATTAATTTAGTCGTAAAATCAGGTTAAATATGCGTGTATCAAATTATATACAGCAGGCATTTAAGGCGAATGTCTGCAAATTGTCGTTCTTTCAGGTGGAGGACCTGTTGTTGATCGTCATGCAGTCGGCTCACCTGGTGACCCAGCGCAAGGCCTTCCAGGAGTCCATGGGGGACCTGCTGTCCCTACGGCGCGAGCAGACGTCCAGCCAGCCGCTCATCGCCCAGGCGCTGGAGCAGCTCAAGGTAGAACCGGCAACCTTCTGATCAGCCACTGCCCTAGGGCTCGATCTTAACTTACGATCTCCTGGTACTTGATGAAGTCAATTTATCAGATGCAACCCGCGCTACCAGCCCGTGGGGCGTCCGGACGGGCACGCTCGGGCCGAGAAGATCGTCTCTTTACCGTCTCTTCTTCTCTCGTTTCCGGACAGAACGGCGCCCTGGAGCTGTGCACCAAGATCAACGACGCCATCGACCGGGTGGAGGACGTGTTCACGTCCGAGTTCGAGGCGGAGGTGGAGGAGTCCGAGTCGGCCACGCTGCAGCAGTACTACAGGGAGGCCATGATCCAGGGCTACAACTTCGCCTTCGAGGTTCGCGCCCGCTCCGAACTCGCCGGGTTTGTGGTCACGTGACCTGCGTTGTGATCCCGTGTCCCCGTTGTGCCCGCAGTACCATAAAGAGGTGGTGCGGCTGATGTCCGGAGAGTTCCGACAGCGGATAGGGGAGCGCTACATCGCCTTCGCGCGGAAGTGGATGAACTACGTTCTGACCAAGTGCGAGAGCGGTAGAGGTACCCGACCCAGGTTAGTCAGCCTCGTTACCCACCGAGATGCCCGAGTAGGTAGAAAAGTAATAATAATAATAATAATAATAAATACGAATAAATGTCGCCGTTTGACCATTTGTCCTTTTTTTATTTAAATGTATTTATTTATTTATTTATTTACATTTTATTTATCAATATTTTTTACTTTATTATTTGTACCCAAAACTTGTTGAATATATAAAAAAAAAAATCATATTTTTAAAATCTTTTTATTAAAATTTGTACCCAAAACTTTTTTAATTCAATTTTTTGAATGTTTTTCCCCTAAAACTATATATTTTTTAATTCAATTTATGAATATTTATAACATTTTGTACCCTAAACTTGCTGAATATTTTAAAAAATATCACATTTTTTAAATTCTATTTATGAATATTTATATATATTTTTTTTTACCCAAAATTCATTAAATATTTTTTAATTCTATTTGTGAATATTTTTAATTAATATTTTTACCTGAAACTCGCTGAATATTTTTTTTACATACAATATTTTTTATTCTATTTGTAAATATTTTTACTTTCTTTTTTACCTAAAGCTTGAATATTTAAAAAATATTTTGTAATTCTATTTATGATTTTTTTTTACTTTACTTTTTGTAACCAAAACTCATAACAATAAGAAATGCAATATTTTAAAATTCTATATATATATATATATATATATATATATATATATATATATATTTTTTTTTTTTTTTTTTTTTTTTTTTATAACCGAACACTCGCTGGATGTAAAAAAAATAAATTCTATTTTTAAATTCTATTTATGAATATTTATACTTATTTTTTGTAAATATTTTAAAAAATATCTTATTTTTTAATTCTATTTGTGAATATTTTTAAGTGATTTTTTTACCTGAAACTTGCTGAATTTTTTTTTAATACAGTATTTTTTAATTCTATTACTAAATATTTGTACTTTATTTTTTTACCTAAAACTTGTTGAATAATTTAAAAATATTTTTTAATTCTATTCATAATTTTTTGTACCCAAAACTTGCTGAATATTTAAAGAAAAAAATCATATTTTTAAATTCTATTCATGAATATTTATACTTATCTTTTGTTGCTTCCAAAATGCATAAAATATTTTAAACAATAATATATTTTTTATTCTGTTTGTGAATGAATATTCTGAATATTTTTTACGTCGTTTCCCGTCTCCGGTAACGATCGTGTAGGTGGGCGACGCAAGGTTTCGACTTCCTTCAAGCCATCGAGCCGGTTTTCATCTCCGCGCTGCCCGAGGACGACTTCCTGGTAAAGTGACGATTATTTCTTAATTGCTGCTTTGTGGGGACCGTGTGAGACGATATTTACATATTTATGTGTTTTATTTTTGTGTCCCGTCTCAGAGTCTGCAGGCCTTGATGAACGAGTGTATCGGTCACGTGATCGGGAAGCCGCACAGCCCCGTGAGCAGCCTGTACCTGGGTAGGTCCGGCCCCGCGCCGCGTTCTACGAAGTTCTAGGAGGGCGCTTAAGAGTCTGTTTCTTTTGGTCCTCACAGCGAACGATTCGGATGCGCGACCCCGCCTACTTTATCCGGGCTTGGGACCGGCACTGGGAGTGCACCGACGGGTCCTGTTTGACCCCGCCCCCTCCCAGACATAGCCGCACATTTTATGAGAAAAATGCCGACCCCAGGTCCTCACAGTGTCGAACCTGACGGAGTGTTTAACACACAAACCTGTTAATATAATTCTGTCACTTTCAGGTCCTAGGAACAGCCCTCGACCCGTCAAGGTTCCCCGCTGCCACAGCGACCCTCCGAACCCGTCCCTCTTCATTCCCAACGCTGAGGGCACCAGGTACGTCCTCCGAGCTCTCCAAATTCTGACCAGCTTCACGTTCTTTACGGGGTCCGATAACGTGCCGGTGTTTTCCGTTTCCCAGCATCCACGAGAACGACCGTCTCTCCTCGGTGGCGGCCGAACTTCAGTTCCGATCCCTCAGTCGCCACTCGAGTCCCACGGAGGACCGGGAAGGTGAACCCAGACGTTTTATTCTTGCAAAACAACGAACCCAGTAATGAAGAATCTGCTGTTTGCTGGACGATGCTTTTTTTTCTTCTTCCCCGTTTAGAGCCGTCGTATCCGAAACCCGATCCCGCGGCCGCGACCCACCGCAACTGGGAGCTCCGGAACTTCATTAACCAGCCCAAAGGTCAGATTTAGTTATTTATTTAGATCAGAAGAAGCCACGGTCCTTTTTTTTTTTTTTTTCTTCTTTTTTTATTATTAATATTTTTACTTTATTTTTTGCATTCAAAATTTACTGAATATTAAAATAAACCCAATATTTTAAAATTCTACTTATGAATATTTTACTTATTTACTTTTTTACTTATTTTTTCCCCAACAATATTTAAAAACTATATTTTTTATTCTATTTATAAATGTTTTACTTTATTTTTTGTACCCAAAACCCATGAAATATTAAAAAACTTTTAATTCTATTTATTTATTTTTTTACCTCAAAACTTGCTGAATATTTAAAAATACAATATTCAATTATTTTTACTTAATATTTTGTAACCAAAACTCATTGAATATTTATTTTATAGTATTTACTATATTTTTTTACCTAAAACTAAATGAATAGGTAATTTTAAATATTATATTTTTTTAATTCCATTTATGAATATTTATACTTTATTTTTTGTGCCCAAAACCAATTAAATATTGGAAAAAAAAATCTTTTAATTTTATTTATATTTTTAACCCAAAACTCGCTAAAACTAAATATTTAAATGAATACAGTATTTTTTAATTCTATTTATGAATATTTATACTTCTTTTTTTAACCCAGAACTTACTGAATATTTAAAAATAAAAGAAACAATATATTTCAATTCTATTTGTGAATATTTATAATAAATGTTCCCAAAACTTGCTGAATATTTAAATAAATACAATATTTTTTATTCTATTTATAAATATTTTTTACTTTATTTTTTCGTACCCAAAACCCATTAAATAGTAAAAAAACCAACAATATATTTTAATTCTATTAATAATTTTTACTTAAAAATTTTACTTAATATTTTGTAACCAAAACTTGTTGAATATTTATTTATTTTATATTATTTACTTTTTTTTTTTACCCAAAACTATTTTATATTTATTTAATTTTATTCATGAATATTTATACTTTATTTTTTGTGCCCAAAACCAATTAAATATTACATAAAATCTTAAATAATCTTTTAATTCTATTTATATTTTTTAATCCAAAACTAAGTAAATATTTAAATAAATAGTGTTTTTTAAATTCTATTTATAAATATTTATATTTCTTTTTTTAACCCAGAACTTACTGCATATTTTTATAAATACAATATATTTTAATTCTATTTATGAATATTTTTATTTAATTTTTCTTTTACCCATAATTTGCTGAATATTTTAGGAAATCCAGTATATTTTGTAATTATTCGCTTCTGTCCGCCCGTACGAGGCGGGTTCACACAGTCAGGCACTGCTCTCCGTTATTCAGCGTCTCTGTGCAGCGCCTCGAGCGGCCAGCAGGGGCCGAATCCCGAATCTTTTTACTAGCAGCTTGAGAACGTTCGGCGTCTGTTTGCGTCTCCAGACGCGGCGGCGTGCCTGAGCCCGATGGTGACGGTGTCCCGGACCATCCGCTCCTTCGAGGAGACGCGCTACGCCCTCCTCAGGCGGCGCAACGTCATCGGCCAGGTGTGCGACACGCCCAAGTCCTACGACAACGTCATGCACGTGGGTCTGCGCAAGGTCACCTTCAAATGGCAGAGGGGCAACAAGATCGGTACGGAGGCCGTCTCTTATTTCGTTAATCGCTTTTGATTAGAGCGCGCTGATGCTAACGCGAGTGTGTTACTGTTTATACGCAGGTGAAGGGCAGTATGGGAAAGTCTACACATGCATCAACGTGGACACGGGTGAACTGATGGCGATGAAGGAGGTACGTCACACCCGAACTCATCGTCACACCCGAACTCATCGTCACACCCGTTCATTCTCCTCCCACATCCTATGAAAATGACTCATTACTGATTCACTCAAATGATTCCTCATTAGGAGTCATCATTTCGATTCTCAGATATTTCACCTGCTCCTGATGCAAATGACTCATTACTGATTCACTGAATCGTTTAGCGGAAAACATCAGGGTTGGTGCGCAACTAACTTTTGAACATCTGTATTTTGTGCACAGATCCGTAACTTCTGAACATCTGTATTTAGTGCCGATCCCTAATTATTGAACATCTGTATTTAGTGCACAGATCCCTAACTTTTGAACATCTGTATCTCGTGCACAGATCCCTAACTTTTGAACATCTGTATCTCGTGCACAGATCCCTAACTTTTGAACATCTGTATCTCGTGCACAGATCCCTAACTTTTGAACATCTGTATCTCGTGCACAGATCCCTAACTTTTGAACATCTGTATCTCGTGCACAGATCCCTAACTTTTGAACATCTGTATCTCGTGCACAGATCCCTAACTTTTGAACATCTGTATCTCGTGCACAGATCCCTAACTTTTGAACATCTGTATCTCGTGCACAGATCCCTAACTTTTGAACATCTGTATCTCGTGCACAGATCCCTAACTTTTGAACATCTGTATCTCGTGCACAGATCCCTAACTTTTGAACATCTGTATCTCGTGCACAGTTCCCTCACGTTTGAACATCTGTATCTCGTGCACAGTTCCCTCACGTTTGAACATCTGTATTTAGTGCACAGATCCCTCACGTTTGAACATCTGTATCTCGTGCACAGATCCCTAACTTTTGAACATCTGTATCTCGTGCACAGTTCCCTCACGTTTGAACATCTGTATCTCGTGCACAGATCCCTAATTATTGAACATCTGTATTTCGTGCACAGATCCCTAACTTTTGAACATCTGTATCTCGTGCACAGTTCCCTAACTTTTGAACATCTGTATCTCGTGCACAGATCCCTAACTTTTGAACATCTGTATCTCGTGCACAGATCCCTAACTTTTGAACATCTGTATCTCGTGCACAGTTCCCTAACTTTTGAACATCTGTATCTCGTGCACAGATCCCTCACGTTTGAACATCTGTATCTCGTGCACAGTTCCCTCACGTTTGAACATCTGTATCTCGTGCACAGTTCCCTCACGTTTGAACATCTGTATCTCGTGCACAGTTCCCTCACGTTTGAACATCTGTATCTCGTGCACAGTTCCCTCACGTTTGAACATCTGTATCTCGTGCACAGTTCCCTCACGTTTGAACATCTGTATCTCGTGCACAGATCCCTCACGTTTGAACATCTGTATCTCGTGCACAGATCCCTAACTTTTGAACATCTGTATCTCGTGCACAGTTCCCTCACGTTTGAACATCTGTATCTCGTGCACAGATCCCTAATTATTGAACATCTGTATTTCGTGCACAGATCCCTAACTTTTGAACATCTGTATCTCGTGCACAGTTCCCTAACTTTTGAACATCTGTATCTCGTGCACAGATCCCTAACTTTTGAACATCTGTATCTCGTGCACAGATCCCTAACTTTTGAACATCTGTATCTCGTGCACAGTTCCCTAACTTTTGAACATCTGTATCTCGTGCACAGATCCCTCACGTTTGAACATCTGTATCTCGTGCACAGTTCCCTCACGTTTGAACATCTGTATCTCGTGCACAGTTCCCTCACGTTTGAACATCTGTATCTCGTGCACAGTTCCCTCACGTTTGAACATCTGTATCTCGTGCACAGATCCCTCACGTTTGAACATCTGTATCTCGTGCACAGATCCCTAACTTTTGAACATCTGTATCTCGTGCACAGTTCCCTCACGTTTGAACATCTGTATCTCGTGCACAGTTCCCTCACGTTTGAACATCTGTATCTCGTGCACAGTTCCCTCACGTTTGAACATCTGTATCTCGTGCACAGTTCCCTCACGTTTGAACATCTGTATCTCGTGCACAGATCCCTAACTTTTGAACATCTGTATCTCGTGCACAGTTCCCTCACGTTTGAACATCTGTATTTCGTGCTCAGATCCCTAACTTTTGAACATCTGTATCTCGTGCACAGATCCCTAACTTTTGAACATCTGTATCTCGTGCACAGATCCCTAACTTTTGAACATCTGTATTTAGTGCACAGTTCCCTCACGTTTGAACATCTGTATTTCGTGCACAGATCCCTAACTTTTGAACATCTGTATTTCGTGCACAGATCCCTAACTTTTGAACATCTGTATCTCGTGCACAGATCCCTAACTTTTGAACATCTGTATCTCGTGCACAGATCCCTAACTTTTGAACATCTGTATTTAGTGCACAGTTCCCTCACGTTTGAACATCTGTATCTCGTGCACAGTTCCCTCACTTTTGAACATCTGTATTTCGTGCACAGATCCCTCACGTTTGAACATCTGTATTTAGTGCACAGATCCCTCACGTTTGAACATCTGTATCTCGTGCACAGATCCCTAACTTTTGAACATCTGTATCTCGTGCACAGTTCCCTCACGTTTGAACATCTGTATCTCGTGCACAGTTCCCTCACGTTTGAACATCTGTATCTCGTGCACAGATCCGTAACTTTTGAACATCTGTATCTCGTGCACAGATCCGTAACTTTTGAACATCTGTATCTCGTGCACAGATCCCTAACTTTTGAACATCTGTATCTCGTGCACAGTTCCCTCACGTTTGAACATCTGTATCTCGTGCACAGATCCCTAACTTTTGAACATCTGTATCTCGTGCACAGATCCCTCACTTTTGAACATCTGTATCTCGTGCACAGATCCCTAACTTTTGAACATCTGTATCTCGTGCACAGATCCCTCACTTTTGAACATCTGTATCTCGTGCACAGATCCGTAACTTTTGAACATCTGTATCTCGTGCACAGATCCGTAACTTTTGAACATCTGTATCTCGTGCACAGATCCCTAACTTTTGAACATCTGTATTTAGTGCACAGTTCCCTCACGTTTGAACATCTGTATCTCGTGCACAGTTCCCTCACTTTTGAACATCTGTATTTCGTGCACAGATCCCTCACGTTTGAACATCTGTATTTAGTGCACAGATCCCTCACGTTTGAACATCTGTATCTCGTGCACAGATCCCTAACTTTTGAACATCTGTATCTCGTGCACAGTTCCCTCACGTTTGAACATCTGTATCTCGTGCACAGTTCCCTCACGTTTGAACATCTGTATTTAGTGCACAGATCCGTAACTTTTGAACATCTGTATCTCGTGCACAGATCCCTAACTTTTGAACATCTGTATCTCGTGCACAGTTCCCTCACGTTTGAACATCTGTATCTCGTGCACAGTTCCCTCACGTTTGAACATCTGTATCTCGTGCACAGATCCCTAACTTTTGAACATCTGTATCTCGTGCACAGATCCGTAACTTTTGAACATCTGTATCTCGTGCACAGATCCGTAACTTTTGAACATCTGTATCTCGTGCACAGATCCCTCACTTTTGAACATCTGTATCTCGTGCACAGATCCCTAACTTTTGAACATCTGTATCTCGTGCACAGTTCCCTCACGTTTGAACATCTGTATCTCGTGCACAGATCCGTAACTTTTGAACATCTGTATCTCGTGCACAGATCCCTCACTTTTGAACATCTGTATGTCGTGCACAGATCCCTCACGTTTGAACATCTGTATCTCGTGCACAGATCCCTAACTTTTGAACATCTGTATCTCGTGCACAGATCCCTCACTTTTGAACATCTGTATTTCGTGCACAGATCCCTAACTTTTGAACATCTGTATCTCGTGCACAGATCCCTAACTTTTGAACATCTGTATGTCGTGCACAGATCCCTAACTTTTGAACATCTGTATCTCGTGCACAGATCCCTAACTTTTGAACATCTGTATCTCGTGCACAGTTCCCTCACGTTTGAACATCTGTATCTCGTGCACAGATCCGTAACTTTTGAACATCTGTATCTCGTGCACAGATCCCTCACTTTTGAACATCTGTATCTAGTGCACAGATCCCTAACTTTTGAACATCTGTATTTAGTGCACAGTTCCCTCACGTTTGAACATCTGTATCTCGTGCACAGTTCCCTCACTTTTGAACATCTGTATTTCGTGCACAGATCCCTCACGTTTGAACATCTGTATTTAGTGCACAGATCCCTCACGTTTGAACATCTGTATCTCGTGCACAGATCCCTAACTTTTGAACATCTGTATCTCGTGCACAGATCCCTCACTTTTGAACATCTGTATCTCGTGCACAGATCCGTAACTTTTGAACATCTGTATCTCGTGCACAGATCCGTAACTTTTGAACATCTGTATCTCGTGCACAGATCCCTAACTTTTGAACATCTGTATCTCGTGCACAGTTCCCTCACGTTTGAACATCTGTATCTCGTGCACAGTTCCCTCACGTTTGAACATCTGTATCTCGTGCACAGATCCGTAACTTTTGAACATCTGTATCTCGTGCACAGATCCCTCACTTTTGAACATCTGTATGTCGTGCACAGATCCCTCACGTTTGAACATCTGTATGTCGTGCACAGATCCCTAACTTTTGAACATCTGTATCTCGTGCACAGATCCCTCACTTTTGAACATCTGTATTTCGTGCACAGATCCCTAACTTTTGAACATCTGTATCTCGTGCACAGATCCCTAACTTTTGAACATCTGTATGTCGTGCACAGATCCCTAACTTTTGAACATCTGTATCTCGTGCACAGATCCCTAACTTTTGAACATCTGTATCTCGTGCACAGTTCCCTCACGTTTGAACATCTGTATCTCGTGCACAGATCCGTAACTTTTGAACATCTGTATCTCGTGCACAGATCCCTCACTTTTGAACATCTGTATCTAGTGCACAGATCCCTAACTTCTGAACATCTGTATTTCGTGCGCAGTTCCCTCACGTTTGAACATCTGTATCTCGTGCACAGATCCCTAACTTTTGAACATCTGTATGTCGTGCACAGATCCCTAACTTTTGAACATCTGTATCTCGTGCACAGATCCCTCACTTTTGAACATCTGTATGTCGTGCACAGATCCCTAACTTTTGAACATCTGTATCTCGTGCACAGATCCCTCACTTTTGAACATCTGTATGTCGTGCACAGATCCCTCACGTTTGAACATCTGTATCTCGTGCACAGATCCCTAATTATTGAACATCTGTATCTCGTGCACAGATCCCTCACGTTTGAACATCTGTATCTCGTGCACAGTTCCCTAACTTTTGAACATCTGTATCTCGTGCACAGATCCCTAACTTTTGAACATCTGTATCTCGTGCACAGATCCCTAACTTTTGAACATCTGTATCTCGTGCACAGTTCCCTAACTTTTGAACATCTGTATCTCGTGCACAGATCCCTCACGTTTGAACATCTGTATCTCGTGCACAGTTCCCTCACGTTTGAACATCTGTATCTCGTGCACAGTTCCCTCACGTTTGAACATCTGTATCTCGTGCACAGTTCCCTCACGTTTGAACATCTGTATCTCGTGCACAGATCCCTCACGTTTGAACATCTGTATCTCGTGCACAGATCCCTAACTTTTGAACATCTGTATCTCGTGCACAGTTCCCTCACGTTTGAACATCTGTATCTCGTGCACAGTTCCCTCACGTTTGAACATCTGTATCTCGTGCACAGTTCCCTCACGTTTGAACATCTGTATCTCGTGCACAGTTCCCTCACGTTTGAACATCTGTATCTCGTGCACAGATCCCTAACTTTTGAACATCTGTATCTCGTGCACAGTTCCCTCACGTTTGAACATCTGTATTTCGTGCTCAGATCCCTAACTTTTGAACATCTGTATCTCGTGCACAGATCCCTAACTTTTGAACATCTGTATCTCGTGCACAGATCCCTAACTTTTGAACATCTGTATTTAGTGCACAGTTCCCTCACGTTTGAACATCTGTATTTCGTGCACAGATCCCTAACTTTTGAACATCTGTATTTCGTGCACAGATCCCTAACTTTTGAACATCTGTATCTCGTGCACAGATCCCTAACTTTTGAACATCTGTATCTCGTGCACAGATCCCTAACTTTTGAACATCTGTATTTAGTGCACAGTTCCCTCACGTTTGAACATCTGTATCTCGTGCACAGTTCCCTCACTTTTGAACATCTGTATTTCGTGCACAGATCCCTCACGTTTGAACATCTGTATTTAGTGCACAGATCCCTCACGTTTGAACATCTGTATCTCGTGCACAGATCCCTAACTTTTGAACATCTGTATCTCGTGCACAGTTCCCTCACGTTTGAACATCTGTATCTCGTGCACAGTTCCCTCACGTTTGAACATCTGTATCTCGTGCACAGATCCGTAACTTTTGAACATCTGTATCTCGTGCACAGATCCGTAACTTTTGAACATCTGTATCTCGTGCACAGATCCGTAACTTTTGAACATCTGTATCTCGTGCACAGATCCCTAACTTTTGAACATCTGTATCTCGTGCACAGTTCCCTCACGTTTGAACATCTGTATCTCGTGCACAGATCCCTAACTTTTGAACATCTGTATCTCGTGCACAGATCCCTCACTTTTGAACATCTGTATCTCGTGCACAGATCCCTAACTTTTGAACATCTGTATCTCGTGCACAGATCCCTCACTTTTGAACATCTGTATCTCGTGCACAGATCCGTAACTTTTGAACATCTGTATCTCGTGCACAGATCCGTAACTTTTGAACATCTGTATCTCGTGCACAGATCCCTAACTTTTGAACATCTGTATTTAGTGCACAGTTCCCTCACGTTTGAACATCTGTATCTCGTGCACAGTTCCCTCACTTTTGAACATCTGTATTTCGTGCACAGATCCCTCACGTTTGAACATCTGTATTTAGTGCACAGATCCCTCACGTTTGAACATCTGTATCTCGTGCACAGATCCCTAACTTTTGAACATCTGTATCTCGTGCACAGTTCCCTCACGTTTGAACATCTGTATCTCGTGCACAGTTCCCTCACGTTTGAACATCTGTATTTAGTGCACAGATCCGTAACTTTTGAACATCTGTATCTCGTGCACAGATCCCTAACTTTTGAACATCTGTATCTCGTGCACAGTTCCCTCACGTTTGAACATCTGTATCTCGTGCACAGTTCCCTCACGTTTGAACATCTGTATCTCGTGCACAGATCCCTAACTTTTGAACATCTGTATCTCGTGCACAGATCCGTAACTTTTGAACATCTGTATCTCGTGCACAGATCCGTAACTTTTGAACATCTGTATCTCGTGCACAGATCCCTCACTTTTGAACATCTGTATCTCGTGCACAGATCCCTAACTTTTGAACATCTGTATCTCGTGCACAGTTCCCTCACGTTTGAACATCTGTATCTCGTGCACAGATCTGTAACTTTTGAACATCTGTATCTCGTGCACAGATCCCTCACTTTTGAACATCTGTATGTCGTGCACAGATCCCTCACGTTTGAACATCTGTATCTCGTGCACAGATCCCTAACTTTTGAACATCTGTATCTCGTGCACAGATCCCTCACTTTTGAACATCTGTATTTCGTGCACAGATCCCTAACTTTTGAACATCTGTATCTCGTGCACAGATCCCTAACTTTTGAACATCTGTATGTCGTGCACAGATCCCTAACTTTTGAACATCTGTATCTCGTGCACAGATCCCTAACTTTTGAACATCTGTATCTCGTGCACAGTTCCCTCACGTTTGAACATCTGTATCTCGTGCACAGATCCGTAACTTTTGAACATCTGTATCTCGTGCACAGATCCCTCACTTTTGAACATCTGTATCTAGTGCACAGATCCCTAACTTTTGAACATCTGTATTTAGTGCACAGTTCCCTCACGTTTGAACATCTGTATCTCGTGCACAGTTCCCTCACTTTTGAACATCTGTATTTCGTGCACAGATCCCTCACGTTTGAACATCTGTATTTAGTGCACAGATCCCTCACGTTTGAACATCTGTATCTCGTGCACAGATCCCTAACTTTTGAACATCTGTATCTCGTGCACAGATCCCTCACTTTTGAACATCTGTATCTCGTGCACAGATCCGTAACTTTTGAACATCTGTATCTCGTGCACAGATCCGTAACTTTTGAACATCTGTATCTCGTGCACAGATCCCTAACTTTTGAACATCTGTATCTCGTGCACAGTTCCCTCACGTTTGAACATCTGTATCTCGTGCACAGTTCCCTCACGTTTGAACATCTGTATCTCGTGCACAGATCCGTAACTTTTGAACATCTGTATCTCGTGCACAGATCCCTCACTTTTGAACATCTGTATGTCGTGCACAGATCCCTCACGTTTGAACATCTGTATGTCGTGCACAGATCCCTAACTTTTGAACATCTGTATCTCGTGCACAGATCCCTCACTTTTGAACATCTGTATTTCGTGCACAGATCCCTAACTTTTGAACATCTGTATCTCGTGCACAGATCCCTAACTTTTGAACATCTGTATGTCGTGCACAGATCCCTAACTTTTGAACATCTGTATCTCGTGCACAGATCCCTAACTTTTGAACATCTGTATCTCGTGCACAGTTCCCTCACGTTTGAACATCTGTATCTCGTGCACAGATCCGTAACTTTTGAACATCTGTATCTCGTGCACAGATCCCTCACTTTTGAACATCTGTATCTAGTGCACAGATCCCTAACTTCTGAACATCTGTATTTCGTGCGCAGTTCCCTCACGTTTGAACATCTGTATCTCGTGCACAGATCCCTAACTTTTGAACATCTGTATGTCGTGCACAGATCCCTAACTTTTGAACATCTGTATCTCGTGCACAGATCCCTCACTTTTGAACATCTGTATGTCGTGCACAGATCCCTAACTTTTGAACATCTGTATCTCGTGCACAGATCCCTCACTTTTGAACATCTGTATGTCGTGCACAGATCCCTCACGTTTGAACATCTGTATCTCGTGCACAGATCCCTAATTATTGAACATCTGTATCTCGTGCACAGATCCGCTTCCAGCCGAACGACCACAAGACCATAAAGGAGACGGCGGACGAGCTGAAGATCTTCGAGGGAATCAAACACCCCAACCTGGTCCGGTACTTCGGGGTGGAGCTGCACCGGGTAAGAGCGTCCGAGTCCCTCGGGTCCGGCGGCGTCCAGACTCCTCCCGCGAACGTGTCTGTAAGGGTTGTGGTCTCGCCCCTCAGGAGGAGATGTACATCTTCATGGAGTACTGCGACGAGGGCACGCTGGAGGAGGTGTCCAGGCTGGGGCTGCAGGAGCACGTCATCCGACTCTACTGCAAGCAGATCACCACCGCCATCAACGTGCTGCACGAGCACGGGATCGTCCACCGCGACATCAAAGGTCGGCCGGTTTAACGTTATACGTATGTGTGTATATATATACTGTATATATATATATTAGTATTTTTAACTACTGGGTCTGACCGTGTTGCTTTTCTTCTGCTGGTTCCAGGAGCCAACATTTTCCTCACGTCCTCCGGCCTGATCAAGCTGGGCGACTTCGGCTGCTCGGTCAAGCTGAAAAACAACGCCCACACCATGCCCGGAGAGGTCAACAGCACGCTCGGGACAGCAGGTGAGACGGTACGGTCTTGGGACTGTTGGCGATGAGCCGACAAACTAAGGGAGCGTCTAAAAAGTGCAGATTCACTCTACCTGGATTACACGATAAAAGTCCTACAGAGTCAGAAGATGATAGAAATATATTGTGAAAATGATAAATGTTAAATTTAATATAGTGACGTTTTATGTTCATCTACAACCTTTAATATTTTTAAGATATATTTATTCAATTTCACAAATTTTGGATGTTTTACGTTGTATGATTTATTGTATTTATCATGAAAACGACTCATTACTGATTCACTCGAACGATTCCTCATTAGGAGTCATTTTGGCGATTCAGCTCTCGTTTGAATCATTTAAATTGTCAGATATTTTACTTGCTCCTGATGAAAACGACTCATTACTGATTCACTTGAACGATTCCTTATTAGGAGTCATTTCGGCGATTCAGCTCTCGTTTGAATCATTTAAATTGTTAAGATATTTTACCTGCTCCTGATGAAAACGACTCATTAATGATTCACTCGAACGATTCCTCAATAGGAGTCATTTTGGCGATTCAGCTCTCGTTTGAATCATTTAAATTGTCAGATATTTCACCTGCTCCGGATGAAAATGACTCATTACCGATTCACTCAAACGATTCCTCAATAGGAGTCATTTCGGCGATTCAGCTCTCGTTTGAATCATTTAAATGGTCAGATATTTTACCTGCTGCTGATGAAAACGACTCATTACTGATTCACTCAAACGATTCCTCAATAGGAGTCATTTCGGCGATTCAGCTCTCGTTTGAATCATTTAAATTGTCAGATATTTTACCTGCTCCGGATGAAAACGACTCATTACCGATTCACTCGAGCGATTCCTCAATAGGAGTCATTTCGGCGATTCAGCTCTCGTTTGAATCATTTAAATTGTCAGATATTTTACCTGCTCCTGATGAAAACGACTCATTACTGATTCACTCGAACGATTCCTCATTAGGAGTCATTTCGGCGATTCAGCTCTCGTTTGAATCATTTAAATTGTCAGATATTTTACCTGCTCCGGATGAAAACGACTCATTACCGATTCACTCGAGCGATTCCTCAATAGGAGTCATTTCGGCGATTCAGCTCTCGTTTGAATCATTTAAATTGTCAGATATTTTACCTGCTCCGGATGAAAACGACTCATTACCGATTCACTCGAGCGATTCCTCTACTGAGGCAGCTTACCAGGTAGGCAGTGGGGAGCAGGATGGGTCATTATGTAAACGACTCGTTACCGATTCATTCGAACGATAGAGAACAGCGAGGAAAAAAGGGGGCGGGTCCCACAGGCGGGACCGGTCAGTTGCGATCCTACGGCAATTCAGTTAGCAGTCGCTCAGTCTAAACTCTTTCCTCTTTCAGCGTACATGGCTCCCGAGGTCATCACCAGGGCGAAGGGCGAGGGTCACGGGCGCGCGGCCGACATCTGGAGTCTGGGCTGCGTCCTGATCGAGATGGTGACCGGAAAGGTAAACACAACACCCCCTCCCCCCCCCCCCCCTCCTTTTTGATCGTTCATGGACGAATTTTTTGACCGATCGGGTCGTTTCCCTCGACAGAGGCCGTGGCACGAGTACGAGCACAACTTCCAGATCATGTACCGGGTGGGCATGGGGCACAAGCCGCCCATCCCGGAGAAGCTGAGCACGGAGGGGAAGGACTTCCTGGCCCACTGTCTGGAGAGCGAGCCCAAGTGCCGCTGGACCGCCAGCGCCCTGCTGGACCATCCCTTCGTCAAGGTTTGTCCTGACTAGTTCCCCACCCACGTTGAGGTACCGGGCTAGCCCTCAGAAGGTCGCTGGGGATTTCCCAATCGCCAATCGCAGGCACAGATTCCCACAGACGGTCAGGTGTCCCAATACTTTTGGCCATGTAGTGGTCAATGAAATGTGTACTACACGCTAAGCAGACGACCGGTAGGACACGGCGTAAACTGTAGATAAATTGTCAGATATTTTACCTGCTCCGGATGAAAACGACTCATTTCTGATTCACTCGAACGACTCCTTATTAGGAGTCATTTCGTTGATTCAGCTCTTTTTTGAGTCATTTCGGCGATTCAGCTCTTTTTTGAATCTTTTTGGAGTCATTTCGGCGATTCAGCTCTTTTTTGAAAACGACTCATTACTGATTCACTCGAACGATTCCTCAATAGGAGTCATTTCGGCGATTCAGCTCTCGTTTGAATCATTTAAATTGTCAGATATTTTACTTGCTCTGGATGAAAATGACTCATTACTGATTCACTCGAACAACTCCTTATTATTGAATCTTTTTGGAGTCATTTGGGTGATTCAGCTCTTTTTTGAATCTTTTTGGAGTCATTTCGGCGATTCAGCTCTTTTTTGAAAACGACTCATTACTGATTCACTCGAACGATTCCTCAATAGGAGTCATTTCGGCGATTCAGCTCTCGTTTGAATCATTTAAATTGTCAGATATTTTACCTGCTCTGGATGAACACGACTCATTGCTGATTCACTCGAACAACTCCTTATTATTGAATCTTTTTGGAGTCATTTGGGTGATTCAGCTCTTTTTTAAATCTTTTTTGAGTCATTTGGGCAATTCAGCTCTTTTTTTGAATCTTTTTTGAGTCATTTGGGCAATTCAGCTCTTTTTTTGAATCTTTTTGGAGTCATTTCGGCGATTCAGCTCTTTTTTTAATCTTTTAAATTGTCAGATATTTTACCTGCTCTGGATGAAAACGACTCATTACTGATTCACTCAAACGACTCCTTATTAGGAGTCATTTTGGCGACTCAGCTCTCGTTTGAATCATTTAAATTGTCAGATATTTCACCTGCTTCTGATGAAAACGACTCATTACCGATTCACTCGAACGACTCCTCTACTGAGGCAGCTGACCAGGTAGGCAGTAGGGAGCAGGGCGGGTCATTATGGGGGGGAAGGTGTAGCAGTGTTGTTGGGATTTTGTCTCCTCGTTATCTCAACAAGGGCGCCCACTAGTGGGCGGGGTCTCCGAGGCTGTGTCGGGACCCTGGTCAGTAAACAAAACAGTTAAGGCATTTAGAATGAATTAAGGGCCTCGGTTCGAGGGCCCGACGATAGTAACCCGGCTGCGGTTGGGCTTAAACCAGCTACCTTCTGCGTACTAGTCCTGTTACTGCGCACCCACACCACATCGCATCGACTAACAGTAGTGTGTGTTGTACTAGTATGAGTGTAGCAGGTGCAGCAGCGTTGTTGGGATTTTTTATTTTTTTTCCTTTTTTTTTTTGTCCCATTTTCTCCCACCAACGCTGCTGCACCTGTTAACAGTGTTTACGTGTCCTCATCCGTGTCCCGTTCTCCGTCCGCAGGTTTGCACAGACGAGGAGTGACGGCGCGGCGCGGCGGCCCTGCACTTTTTTTTTTGTCGTCCACGTTTACAAATGCTAGCACTACTGTGTAACGTATTCGGAAGTAACTGTGATCCCGCGGACGACGTTAAGATCCGGGAAAGTTCTCCTCGGAGACGTTAGGAGGGATGAAAGTGTCGGCGCGGCCACCGGGGGGCGTATTGTACATAATGTAAGAATGCGGTTAGGGTTTATCTTTTGTATAAAGCCTGTTGTAAAGCCACTTGTGCAGAACCAGAACCAGACATTTTGAATAAGACGGATTTTTTTCCGTCTCCGCCGGGCCGGAGGGACGCGAAATAAACACCTGCTGTGGGTTTTTCTTTGTTTTTTTTGTTTTCAGGTCATCCGCTATGCATTTTACGTGTACGCTGTTAAACCACACGGTAGAAACAAGGTCTAAAAGTCATTAAAGGGAGGAATATGTTTTAAACGGTTGGATCTTGTGTGTTTATTCCTGAGCTTTCTTACAACTTGAAGAAGTATTTCCCCATGAATGTTTTACCGTCTACTGTCCATGACATTATTGAAAGAGTCGAAGAGTTATTAAAGATCACCAATAGCCAAGAAAACCTAGAAATATATAACCTACAAATATTTAACAAAAAATTATTTTACCTACCTATAAATATTTTACCTACGTAGAATATTTAACATAGAAAAATTTAAACTACAAATATTTAACCTAGAAATATATAATCAACAAATATATAACCTAGAAAAATTTTACCTACAAATATATAATCAACAAATATATAACCAACAAATATATAACCTACAAATATATAACCTAGAAATATATAACCTAGAAATATATAACCAACAAATATTTAACCAACAAATATATAACCTACAAATATATAACCTAGAAATATATAACCAACAAATATTTAACCTACAAATATATAATCAACAAATATATAACCTAGAAAAATTTAACCTACAAATATACAGTATAATCAACAAATATATAACCTAGAAATATATAACCTAGAAATATATAACCAACAAATATTTAACCAACAAATATATAACCTAGAAATATATAACCTACAAATATTTAACCAACAAATATATAACCTAGAAATATATAACCTACAAATATATAACCAACAAATATTTAACCAACAAATATATAACCTACAAATATATAACCTACAAATATATAACCTACAAATATTTAACCTAGAAATATATAATCTAGAAATATTTAACCAACAAATATATAACCTACAAATATTTAACCTAGAAATATATAACCCACAAATATATAACCTACAAATATTTAACCAACAAATATATAACCTAGAAATATATAACCTACAAATATTGAACCTACAAATATATAGCCTACAAATATTTAACCTACAAATATATAACCTAGAAATATATAACCTACAAATATTTAACCAACAAATATATAACCTAGAAATATATAACCTAGAAATATATAACCTACAAATATTTAACCTAGAAATATATAACCTACAAATATTTAACCAACAAATATATAACCTACAAATATTTAACCAACAAATATATAACCTAGAAATATATAACCTAGAAATATATAACCTACAAATATTTAACCTAGAAATATATAACCTACAAATATTTAACCTAGAAATATATAACCTACAAATATTTAACCAACAAATATATAACCTAGAAATATATAACCTACAAATATTTAACCTACAAATATATAACCTAGAAATATATAACCTACAAATATTTAACCTACAAATATATAACCTAGAAATATATAACCTACAAATATATAACCTAGAAATATATAACCTACAAATATTTAACCTACAAATATATAACCTAGAAATATATAACCTACAAATATTTAACCAACAAATATATAACCTAGAAATATATAACCTACAAATATTTAACCTACAAATATTTAACCTACAAATATTTAACCTACAGATATATAACCTAGAAAAATATCATCTAGAAACATAATACATAGAAATATATATATATATATATATATATATGTGTGTGTGTGTGTATATATATATATATTTTATAGAAATATATAACCTGTAAATATATAACCTAGATAACGTTTATTATTTAGAATGTAGAAATATGTAACAAATGTATAACCTACAGTATAAATGGTTAACCTATAAACATGGAGCGTTTTTTATAGAGACGCAGACCTCGTTCAAACGTACGTATTAAATTGTAATACTTTATTAAATTTGGCAACCGTATACTCTCTACATTAGTTACATCCAGTAAAATTAATACATCCACCCACCCCAACCCTGACAATTAGTCTCCCGATGTCAGAAATGTCCCTACTGTGGTAGTCTTGCCGCCTGCGCCGCCCCCACACAGGCCGAGGAGAGCCGAGACCCTTCAGACCCTCCCTGACACCCGGCCAGGTCGACAACAAGATCTCGGATACTATATCTCGACGCTCGTCGGTTCGTACACAGAAAAAGTCCATTATTGCATCATTGAAGAATTCAGAGTGGCTGCTGGTGTCCCGAAATACTCGAGTGACTATCTCGGTGCCCGGCTCGGGTGGCATCCGTCTGAGATTCGTGACTCCGCCTGCTTAGTCGTTGTTTCGGGGCGTTCCGTTCTGGCCGCCGTAGCTGGAGCCTCTGTTGATCTCCGTCTGGCCGATCATCCAGCGCACCCCGACCGAGGCTATGGGAAAAAAAGGGAGACGCAAGGATATAAAATATAACCCCGTCGATGATGCCCCGCCCATTTCTTTAACAGAAACATGCACACGTGGCCCACGCCCATTTCCTTTCCTTATCAAGACACTCCCAGTTCTGTGATTCTTCATAGCAACTGTAATGTACTTGATAGACGGTAAAAAAATGATGGTATACTTACTCCCGAACATCCTGGTAAGCATTGGAACAAAATAGCAACAAAATAACATTAGACGTTATCTTTTTTTTTTTTTTAACAATTAAAGAACAAATAAAGCGTCCGATTTATCGCGGCTAAGAGGTTTCACGACCCAACAGTGACTCCTGCTGGCCGTTTGAGGTCCCAGCACGAGCGGTCGAGGAACACCTTCAGCAGAGTGTGCTCTCTTTTATTCCCTTTTCTGAGAATCCACTGCTGGTTGGTGTGAAAGAAGCAGCCGGCTACTTAAGGCAAGGAGCTGGGAATTAGGAATGACCAAGTTAGGTAAGAAAAGGGACGTTCTTGGTCAAAATTCCTAAATTTAGTCGTCTGGTCAATTTCGTAGGGAAGTGCGTCCCTCAGCTACCATAATTATCGAACCAGCTGTTGCCAAATTTCACGACCCGAATGCCTCGAAGGAGACTCGAAGGTGCTACCGGCTTGGCTGGGCACTTAAACAGGCACAGCGGGGCTGCAACAGTGACTTCTACTGGCCGCTTGAGGTCCCAGCACGAGCGGTCGCAGAACACCAGTGCTGGCTGCTGTGAAAGAAGCAGCCGGCTACTCAAGGCAAGGAGCTGGGAATTACAGATGACCAAATTGGGTAAAAACAAGGGGATATTCTTGGCTGTTGGTATCGTCGGTCGTTGTCGTGAACCGTCGGTTACCTGCGACGCACAGAAGAAGCGTAGTGACCAGCGTGAAGGCCGAACCCGACCGCAACACCTGAAGCAGCAGCAGGCCGAGAGGGAAGATGAGCAGGCAGAGCCAGAACAGCCAGTTGAGCAGGGACCAGGGGCGGCGCGGGGGGCTCCGGATGGGCCCGGGGAAACGCCCGGTCTGACCGTACTGTTCCTGCAACTCGTCCTGGGACAAGACAGAAAAAAACAACAACAACACGGAAGGATTAAAGCGGCGGAGGGATCTGATTTCAGGATCTACCCCGTACATCCCGTCCCCACTCGGACGCAACCTAATCGAGCCTGTATAGACGCCCAGGGATTTGAACTCTGGATTGCGGGGCGCCAGCTGGATAATCTGCTAGCACACCAGCACCGAGATTCTGAGCTCCCAGGTTCGGCTGGGCGCCCCCTAGCAGGCACGGTCGGCCTCCAGTCTGCCGGGTGGCTCTCGGTATGCGAAGCAGACCACACGTGCAAATCCACCAAGGTATGGGAGGATAAGAAGGAAGGGAGTGTGTCAGATAAATAAACACCCCCCCTTGGGCGCCATCGGGGTCCCCAGTGGTGCCCCGGTGCCACCCCAGTGCCACCCCAGTGCCAAAACTCGTTTTCCTGTCTCACCTTTTCCTGGTAGAGTCTGTGGAGCCAGGCGGCACACTCGTCCTCGTCCTCCGGGATCGTCTCCAGCGGAATCCGCCTAGAGTCGAGAAAGAATCCGATCATCGCGGGCGCCGAATTTAGATCGATACGTGAGCGTTCTCATTCCGAGTTCGACTCCCTTACCTCACGTAGAGGTCTGCGTGGTACTTCTTCCCGTGCAGAACTCCGAGCAACGTTGGGTTCTGGTTGTTTCGGAAGTTGAGCGTGGAGTCGTAGACGGCGGCGACTGCGGACGAGACACGGATTGGACGAATTAGGATTGGACGGAAGCGTCGGGACACACGCCAATGATCCAGGCTTTCTATAGGACTGTGGGAATTTGTTCCCGTTCAGGGAGCTTGCATAATAATGCTACATTCAATCGTGAGGAAGGGTGTCCACATACTTTTGGCCATATAGTGTATTTTTACCCAGATTGCAACTGATTCTTATAGCTGTTAAATCCTCATGTAGCTGCTTAAGATCTGGCAGTACAGAAATAAGCAACACGGCTGTTGTTAGCAAATAAGAACATTCATCAGCACAGAATGGAGGTTCCAAAGTCCAACACACAATGTAATATGACTAGAGCGGTATAAAGTGAGGGGCGTGGCATCTGTTCTTCGTTCTTCAGCTATTCCACTGCTGTAGGGACCCACGATCGTGCCACATGCCCACCCGCCACGCCCGTTTTTTTGCCCTATTCACTTCCATTCATTATTTTTTTATTTCGAGATATCAACGCCGTTCCAATTCTAAATCGTCCGTCCCATTAAGGACACCGCAGCTTGTATACAATTTTTGGATACGCACACCAGCCACGCCTATTTTTCCCTTTTTTGAAAGGCAGGCTGATCTACTGAACTTCTGCGCGCACGCAAAAAATTATTCGGACACCTCTCTTGGTCATAGATCATACCTTTGATTAACCGGTTGCTAACTAAATTGCCGTAGGCTTGCTACTGTAAGAGACTTTTCTGTGCCGTCGTGTGCTGACAATGTTGATTCCATGATGGCTTCTCTACGCACGTGATCATCTCTGTGTGGTCTGTGCTGCGCCCCAAAAGAACAAGACAGTAAAGTATAGATTGGTTGTAAATCGGGGAGGTTCTTACCTTTCCCCCTGAGGTTCTGGACGGTGACGCAGAAGCCCTTGGTGCGAGGCAGGAGATGGTACTTGAGTTTCGGGAGGCCTTTCTTCTCCGCCACCTCCATGCTGATCTTGTGTTTCTTCTCGGTGAAGCGAGTGCCCTCGCAGTACAGGAGGAACTGGAGGGATATTTCCATCACACGGGTTATACTTGGCTAAGCTGTTCGGCCACCCCACCCCCATCAGACAGACCCAATCATGCGAGATTCGAACCCTTAAAGGGATAAAGGGCCTACTAGTGCTGAGATCCAAGGTTTAAATCTCTGTGGTGGTGCGCTAGTGTTTGTACTTTATTATTATTATTATTATTCATCGTACCCAGAAGTTCTCAGGATAATCCTGAAGCCGCTTGAGGCTCTGCGCCACCGTGGTCCGATCCTCCTCCCATTTCCTCTTGCAGAAGACGATCTCCAGGAAGTACCACATCCAGCCGATCACAGGCACGTACGCCAGCTCCTTCTTCGCCAGGACCTTTGAGCTCTATCCAAAAAACCCCAACGGTTAATCATTCCTCAATAAAACAATCATTAATCGGGAACGGGCAAACAGCGCGGGCGAGATATGCTGGCGTGGCCGCTCGGGTTGTGGTTCTAAACCTCGTCCCCACAGATAGTGGTACACAGGAACTCCAGGCTTCTACAGCCTCAACATCCAAGTGATTCGAAGATCAATTTATATTTATATAATCTTACCCCTAAAACACCGAACCTTTCACAGAAGGTCCAGCCGCACAGGAAATCGATCTCGTAGTTGTGGTTGAGGATGACGATGGCGTTTTCTTTACCGTAGAAGCGGTAGGATTCGGGGTCGGTGTACAGCGTGCATTCGGTCCCGGACCACCATTCCAACAGCGCCACCAACTCTGAACAAACAAACAAACAATCAAACAAACATAGATAGACAGACAGACAGATTATAGACAGATAGTTAGATGATAGATAGATAGATAGATAGATATATAGATAGACATGCATCATATAAAACATATTATATAAAAGATATACAGATTATAGATATACATACAGACAGATTATAGATTATAGATAGACAGATTATAGATAAACGGATAACGTATAACAAAGAATATAAAATATATAATATAAAAGATAGATAGATTACAGATAGATAGACATAAATACAGACATACAGACAAAGAGACAGACAGTTTATAGAAAAATAGCTGGATAAATTATAGACAGATAGATAGATAAATTATAGACAGACAGACAGATTATGGATAGATATACAGACAGATAACGTATAACAAAAAATATAATATAAAAGATAGATAGATAGATAGATAAATTATAGATAGACAGATTATAGATTAGACAGACAGATGGATTATTGATTATAGATAGATAAACACAGACACAGATAGATAGACAGACAGACAGATTATCAATTATAGATAGATAGATTATAGATAGACGGATAACGTATAACAAAGAATATAAAATATATAATATAAAAGTTAGATTACAGATAGATAGACATAAATACAGACAGACAGATAAAGAGACAGACAGATTATAGAGATAGATACATTATAGACAGACAGACAGACACACAGACAGATAGATAGATTATAGACAGACAGACAGACAGACAGACGGATAACGGATAACAAAAAATATAATATAAAAGATAGATAGATAAATTATAGACAGACAGGTAGATAGATTATAGATTAGACAGACAGACGGATTATCGATTATAGATAGATAGACATACAGACAGACAGATTATAGATTATATATAGACAGACATACAGACAGACAGATAGATAAACACAGACACAGACAGACAGATAGACAGATTATCAATTATAGATAGACAGGTTATAGGTTATATATAGACAGACATCCAGATAAATTATAGACAGACAGACATCTTATAGATTATTGATAGACAGACAGATAACGTATAATATAAAAAATATAATATAAAAGATAGATAACAGACAGATAGATGGATTACAAATAGACAGACAGACAGATTATAGATAGATAGATAGATAGATAGATAGATAGATAGATAGATAGATAGATAGATAGATAGATTATAGATTATAGATTATACATACATAAACAGACACATGCAGACAGACAGATTATAGATTATAGATCAATAGACAGACAGAGACACAGACAGATACTTTTTTAATCCTGTAGGAAATGATAGATCATTTGGTATACAGTGGAACCTCGATTTGTTACCACGGCTGGATTTAATTTTATGACTTTTATTTTTTACTTGGTTTTACTGTGTTCGGTGTGTTGTGGTATGAGGTTCTGAGGTTCGGAGCTTTGGTGGTTTGGGGGTTTGTTTTGGTAGGAGGTTTGGAGGTTTGTTTTGGTAGGAGGTTTGAAGGTTTGTTTTGGTAGGAGGTTTGGAGGTTTGTTTTGGTAGGAGGTTTGTTTTGGTAGGAGGTTCGGAGGTTTGTTTTGGTAGGAGGTTTGGAGGTTTGTTTTGGTAGGAGGTTTGGAGGTTTGTTTTGGTAGGAGGTTTGAAGGTTTGTTTTGGTAGGAGGTTTGGAGGTTTGTTTTGGTAGGAGGTTTGTTTTGGTAGGAGGTTCGGAGGTTTGTTTTGGTAGGAGGTTTGGAGGTTTGTTTTGGTAGGAGGTTTGGGGGTTTGTTTTGGTAGGAGGTTTGGGGGTTTGTTTTGGTAGGAGGTTCGAAGGTTTGGAGGTTTGTTTTGGTAGGAGGTTCGGAGGTTTGTTTTGGTAGGAGGTTCGGAGGTTTGTTTTGGTAGGAGGTTCGGAGGTTTGTTTTGGTAGGAGGTTTGGTGGTTTGTTTTGGTAGGAGGTTCGAAGGTTTGGAGGTTTGTTTTGGTAGGAGGTTCGGAGGTTTGTTTTGGTAGGAGGTTTGGTGGTTTGGAGGTTTGTTTTGGTAGGAGGTTTGGAGGTTTGTTTTGGTAGGAGGTTTGTTTTGGTAGGAGGTTTGTTTTGGTAGGAGGTTTGCAGGTTTGTTTTGGTAGGAGGTTTGGAGGTTTGTTTTGGTAGGAGGTTTGGAGGTTTGTTTTGGTAGGTGGTTTGGAGGTTTGTTTTGGTAGGAGGTTTGGTGGTTTGGAGGTTTGTTTTGGTAGGAGGTTTGGAGGTTTGTTTTGGTAGGAGGTTTGTTTTGGTAGGAGGTTTGCAGGTTTGTTTTGGTAGGAGGTTTGGAGGTTTGTTTTGGTAGGAGGTTTGGAGGTTTGTTTTGGTAGGAGGTTTGGAGGTTTGTTTTGGTAGGAGGTTTGTTTTGGTAGGAGGTTCGGAGGTTTGTTTTGGTAGGAGGTTTGGGGGTTTGTTTTGGTAGGAGGTTTGGAGGTTTGTTTTGGTAGGAGGTTTGGAGGTTTGTTTTGGTAGGAGGTTTGGAGGTTTGTTTTGGTAGGAGGTTTGGAGGTTTGTTTTGGTAGGAGGTTCGAAGGTTTGGAGGTTTGTTTTGGTAGGAGGTTCGGAGGTTTGTTTTGGTAGGAGGTTTGGAGGTTTGTTTTGGTAGGAGGTTTGTTTTGGTAGGAGGTTTGTTTTGGTAGGAGGTTTGGGGGTTTGTTTTGGTAGGAGGTTTGAAGGTTTGTTTTGGTAGGAGGTTTGTTTTGGTAGGAGGTTTGGAGGTTTGTTTTGGTAGGAGGTTTGTTTTGGTAGGAGGTTTGGGGGTTTGTTTTGGTAGGAGGTTTGTTTTGGTAGGAGGTTTGGAGGTTTGTTTTGGTAGGAGGTTTGTTTTGGTAGGAGGTTTGGGGGTTTGTTTTGGTAGGAGGTTTGTTTTGGTAGGAGGTTCGGAGGTTTGTTTTGGTTGGAGGTTTGGAGGTTTGTTTTGGTTGGAGGTTTGGAGGTTTGTTTTGGTAGGAGGTTTGGAGGTTTGTTTTGGTTGGAGGTTTGGAGGTTTGTTTTGGTTGGAGGTTTGGAAGTTTGTTTTGGTAGGAGGTTTGGGGGTTTGTTTTGGTAGGAGGTTTGTTTTGGTAGGAGGTTCGGAGGTTTGTTTTGGTAGGAGGTTTGGAGGTTTGTTTTGGTAGGAGGTTTGGAGGTTTGTTTTGGTTGGAGGTTTGGAGGTTTGTTTTGGTAGGAGGTTTGGAGGTTTGTTTTGGTTGGAGGTTTGGAGGTTTGTTTTGGTAGGAGGTTTGGAGGTTTGTTTTGGTAGGAGGTTTGTTTTGGTAGGAGGTTTGGGGGTTTGTTTTGGTAGGAGGTTTGTTTTGGTAGGAGGTTTGGAGGTTTGTTTTGGTAGGAGGTTTGTTTTGGTAGGAGGTTTGTTTTGGTAGGAGGTTTGGGGGTTTGTTTTGGTAGGAGGTTTGTTTTGGTTGGAGGTTTGGAGGTTTGTTTTGGTTGGAGGTTTGGAGGTTTGTTTTGGTAGGAGGTTTGGAGGTTTGTTTTGGTAGGAAGTTTGTTTTGGTAGGAGGTTTGGGGGTTTGTTTTGGTAGGAGGTTTGTTTTGGTAGGAGGTTCGGAGGTTTGCTTTGGTAGGAGGTTTGGAGGTTTGTTTTGGTAGGAGGTTTGGAGGTTTGTTTTGGTAGGAGGTTTGGAGGTTTGTTTTGGTTGGAGGTTTGGAGGTTTGTTTTGGTAGGAGGTTTGGGGGTTTGTTTTGGTAGGAGGTTTGTTTTGGTAGGAGGTTCGGAGGTTTGTTTTGGTAGGAGGTTTGGGGGTTTGTTTTGGTAGGAGGTTTGTTTTGGTAGGAGGTTTGGGGGTTTGTTTTGGTAGGAGGTTTGGAGGTTTGTTTTGGTTGGAGGTTTGGAGGTTTGTTTTGGTAGGAAGTTTGTTTTGGTAGGAAGTTTGTTTTGGTAGGAGGTTTGGAGGTTTGGAGGTTTGATGATAAGATCACGTTACAGACCGGCTTTCTTGCCGCGTCCTGAGATTTGGGTTTTTATTGACGTTTGATTCACTAACTGTAAATGATTACGCTTCAATCGAGGCGGCTTCCTAAGAACCGGCGTTACTGAGGAAACGTTATGAAGAAACCACCCAAAAAAAAATTAAAACCACTTCCTGTATCTGCCGTTTCACCACAGACGACCGGGCGGGTCGTGTCAGTAGACGTTTCGGCGTGGGACGCCCGTACTCACGGCTGCTGACGCAGTACGCCAGTCTGCAGTTGATCCTGCGGGCCAGCTGTCTGCTAACGAACCACAGCGGGAGCGTGAGGAACTGCAGGAGGTTGACGATGAGGCCGCTGACCAGGAACACGTAACAGATGACGAGGTGACAGAGGAACTGGGTCTTCAGCATTCCGGAGAGTTCCATGGCGAGCCGGGCGGGGCATCGGGTTTCCTTCGATGTCTGGGCGAATTCCTGCGTGAAACCAGATAAACCAGTAATGAACCAGTCAATCTACACTCACTGTCCATGTTATCAGCTCCACTTACCACATAGAAGCACTTTGTAGTTCTACAATTACTGACTGTAGTCCATCTGTTTCTCTACATGCTTTGTTAGCCTCCATGAAATTTAGAAGACATTTATCTTCTAAATGTCATGTAGTTTGGCCCCTATGATTCTAAATGTCATGTAGTTTGGCCCCTAGGGTTCTAAATGTCATGTAGTTTGGCCCCTGGGCTTCTAAATGTCATGTAGTTCGGCCCCTAGGCTTCAAAATGTCATGAAGTTTGGCCCCTGGGCTTCTAAATGTCATGTAGTTTGGCCCCTAGGATTCTAAATGTCATGAAGTTTGGCCCCTGGGCTTCTAAATGTCATGTAGTTTGGCCCCTGGGCTTCTAAATGTCATGTAGTTTGGCCCCTAGGATTCTAAATGTCATGTAGTTTGGCCCCTGGGCTTCAAAATGTCATGTAGTTTGGCCCCTAGGCTTCAAAATGTCATGAAGTTTGGCCCCTGGGCTTCTAAATGTCATGTAGTTCGGCCCCTAGGCTTCAAAATGTCATGGTTTGGCCCCTGGGATTCTAAATGTCATGTAGTTTGGCCCCTGGGATTCTAAATGTCAAGTAGTTTGGCCCCTAGGGTTCTAAATGTCATGTAGTTTGGCCCCTAGAGTTCTAAATGTCATGTAGGGCCAGTGATAGCTCAGTGGTTAAGGTACTGGACTAGTAAACAGAAGGTTGCCGGTTCAAGCCCCGCCACCACCAAGTTGCCACTGTTGGGTCCCTGAGCAAGGCCCTTAACCCTCAATTGCTCATTGTGTAAGTCGCTTTGGATAAAAGCGTCTGCTAAATGCTGAAAATGTAAATGTAATTTGGCCCCTAGGGTTCTAAATGTCATGTAGTTTGGCCCCAAGGCTTCTAAATGTCATGTAGTTTGGCCCCTAGGGTTCTAAATGTCATGTAGTTTGGCCCCTAGGATTCTAAATATCATGTAGTTTGGCCCCTAGGATTCTAAATATCATGTAGTTTGGCCCCTAGGGTTCTAAATGTTATGTAGTTTGGCCCCTAGGGTTCTAAATGTCATGTAGTTTGGCCCCTAGGCTTCTAAATGTCATGTAGTTTGGCCCCTGGACTATTCTCAGTCCAGCAGTGACAGTGAGGTGTTTAAAAACTCCACTCATACCTCTCAGGTGGCGCAGCGGTAAAAACACACGCTGAACCAGAGCTGGGATCTGGAATACATCGTATCGAATCTCGGCTCTGCCTTGCCGGCTGAGGCTGAGCGGCCACATGAACAACGATTGGCCTGTTGTTCAGATATGGGCGGGACTAAGCCGGATACGGGCCTCTCTCTTCTGGCTGACTGATGTCGCCTACACGGAGATGAGGAAGGAGTGCTCTCAGGGTGCGTCTCTCCGTACACAACGCTAGGTGGCACAACACTCATCGAAGTGTGGGTGATGAGATGCATACGGCTGCTGCCCACGTGTCGGAGGGGCCGTGGGTCGGCTTCGATCTCCTCGGTCAGAGCGGGGATCGGCATTGGTGGAGAGGAAGCGTGACGCAATCGGGCAACTGGACGCGCTAAAGGGGGAGGAAAAAAAACTCCACTCGTACCAGCACAACACACACTAACACACCAGCACCATGTCAGTGTCACTGCAGGGCTGAGAATGATCCACCACCTAAATAATACCTGCTCCGTGAGGGTCCTGACCATTGAAGAACAGGGTGAAAGGGGGTAACAAAGCATGTAGAGAAACAGATGGACTACAGTCAGTAATTGTAGGACTACAAAGTGCTTCTATATGGTAAGTGGAGCCGATAAAACAGTGAGTGTATGAACAAGGAGGTGGTTTTAATGTTGTGGCTGATCGGGAACTCCTAAATACTCCAAATTATTCAACTTTTATTGGTTTGATTTGATTAAACCAATCAAAATTAAGCTAGACTATATCATCCCAGCCAATCAGAAGCTTCGAAAGTCTAATTGATTGATGCTGCTATTGGCATTGACCTGGTTTTACTTCACTAATCGTCTTTTAGTTTGTAGTTTAGGTTATTAATTCTTGCATTTATTTAGGTACAAGGTGGCAAACAGATTTTGGATTAAACATAATGATAGATAATGACGTCTTTGCTTGAAAATACACCCTTATTTACACCCAACCTGGGGCAACTTCTTAAAACCAACCTTTAATCTCAATGCTTAGGGAACTACCGTCCCTAACAGTACCGACTCTCAGCTCTGGTTCCGAAGTGTGTCCGACCCAAGAACCCAAAAATACAAAAGCCCTGATAGTTCAGATCCATAGATCCATAGATCCATGATTTTGATTGTTGAAGTTTATTCCACCTCCTGCGTTTGGTTCTGCCAAACGAACCAGCTCTACAGCATGAACGTTCTGAAGCTTTACGTGTCGCACAGCTTCCAAACCAAACGTGCATGAGTCGCCTCCCACCAACAGAACACCAAAAAAAGTAGAAGAATACAAATCAACATACCAACCTTGAGATAGATTCCAGCGTCCTCCAACTTTCACTTTAAATCCCACACTTCAGTCGTGAACTGAATCCGAAGCCACACCCTACTGGTGGAACAGGAACACCAAGAGTCAGGCGTTCCAGGCTGTGGTGCGTTCCTGAACGGTTCAACACCCCACGCGTGGGTGGGTGGGTAACGACAAGCTGTCGCACTGACCAGACCAGAACAGTTCGTCTTGGTTTCAACACCCCAAACCCCTAACCAAACTGGTACACATGGTACACAGAGCTGAATGTTCACCAGTCTACATGGATCTTCTGCCCCCTCTGCTGGCCACACTTCCACTCCATGATCCCTCACTCACAATGAGATCAGTGTTCCGTCCCTGAACAAACACCCTTCTGGATACTGGGGAGTCAGCCAGTAAACACAAACCACTATTGAACCCAACACCCCCCAGCAAGAGTTTATTTAAGTCAGAATAACGTGTATGATGAACAACATCATTCATCTTTTACATTTTACGACCTCAAATCAGAAAAAGTTGGGACAGCATGGGAAATGCAAATAAAACGCGGTGTTCCTTACATTTACTTCGACTTTTATTTAATTGCAGACCGTATGAACCTGAGATGTTTCATGTTTTGTCTGCTCAACTTCAAGTTGGGACGGTAAAGCATTTACCGCTCTGTAATGTTGCCGTTCCTTTTCACCTCACTGCAGGCAGGCCAGTCCAGTACCCGTACCCTCTCCTTCCTCAGCCACGCCTTTGTGGCTTTGCATCGTCTGGTTGAAAAAGGTCTGTCGGGGTGTTTTCTTTTCGGTGTGGAGTTTGCATGTTCTCCCCGTGTCTGTGTGGGTTAAACCGATGAATCTTGTGTAACCGGTAACTGTCATGCATGTAGCAAGGGTGTATAACATGACGTTATAATCCTAATAAATAATAAATAAATAAATAATAAATAAAAAAATGTAAATAAAAAGATTAAAAATAATAATAATAATAATAATAATAATAAATAATAAATACATCAAAAAATAACAAATAAATAAATACAAATTATAAATAAATAAATAATAAAAATAAATAAATAAGTAATCAAATAAAAATAAATAAATAAATAATAAATAAATAAATAAAAACATTAATAAATACATAATAAATAAATACATAATAAATAAATACATTAATAAATACATAATAAATAAATGCATAGTAAATAAATAAATACATAATAATAATAATAATAATAATACATTTTATTTATATAGCGCTTTTCAAGATACTCAAAGACGCTTTACATAAGACAAATAATCAAAACAAATACGTACATACACCATACAAATCAAATCATAGTACAAAATCAAAATAGTACATCAACATCAAGAATAATTAAGATAAAAACAAAGAGAGCAGCATAAGACAGTTCATTAAAAATTAGCTAAATTATGAGAGAGAACAACAAATATAGAACAATTTCTTAAAATTAGACAGAAACAGGACAGATTCACATGCAATCAGGAAACTGAAAACTTTACAAGTTTTAGGATCTAGGACTTCACATTTCTGTCGTGATCTAAGTATAAAAACTATTAAAAAGAATAGCTATTAATTATTACTATTAATAATAATAATAAATAAATACATTAATAAATACATAATAAATAAATACATTAATAAATAAATACATAATAAATGGATACAATAATAAATAAATACATTAATAAATAAATACATAATAAATAAATACATAATAAATAGATACATTAATAAATAAATACATTATTAAATAAATACATTAATAAATACATAATAAATAAATACATTAATAAATACATAATAAATAAATACATAAATAAATACATAATAAATATATAATAAATAAATACATAATAAATAAATACATAATAAATAAATACATTGATAAATAAATACATTAATAAATACATAATAAATAAATACATAATAAATAGATACAATAATAAATACATAATAAATAAATACATAATAAATAAATACATAATAAATAAATACATAATAAATACATAATAAATAGATACATTAATAAATAAATACATTAATAAATACATAATAAATAGATACATAATAAATAAATACATTAATAAATACATAATAAATAGATACATTAATAAATAAATACATTAATAAATACATAATAAATAGATACATTAATAAATACATAGTAAATATATAATAAATAAATACATAATAAATACATAGATAAATAAGATTCCCTCTCCATAACGCTAGGCGGTTATAAGCGCAGGTCTGAACTTGTTGCCATGGAGCTGCGGTCACGTTTCCCTCTGAGGCGCTGTGAATGGCTGACGCTCGAACACGCAGCCAATCAGAATCCTCCTTCGGTTTGAACGGAAAGCGGCTCGGCCGCTCACAATAGCGTTCGGTGTTTTCTGCGCAGCTATGCTAAGATGCTAAGATGCTAAGATGCTAATATGATTGAAAAAGTATTTTCTTAATAAAACGTTATAATCTATTAAAACAAAAGCGCTTCTGAGGAACGTTTGAAGGTGATTTTATTTCCTAATGAATGAATTTGTCGTTGTTTAGCGGTTGAACTGAAACGTCGCGAGCTGTCTAGCGTCAGCGCTCGTGCGCGAGCGCCTGTTATTAAATTATTGAATAATTAATGTATGAAATAAGCGACTTATATTTAAAAAATAGTGAGTTTTGTATTAGTAATATGCGAATGTGTGCTAGAAGTGTCTTTTATGGAGCTGTGAACACTGTAATGTATGTATGGAGCACTTGTGCCGTACGGAACACTGTTAATTTAAATTAAAAAATATTTGTTTAATATTATTTTAATTAAATCCTTAAAATTAAAGTAGATACTCGGACAGACGCCACTTATAATTAAAGTCCCTTTGTTAAATTTACCATTAAGCAACCTCATTCTGTTAGATGAGTTGAATTCTGACGTCATAATTCCTAGTTGATGTGGTTACATTTATGACGTATGGCTCATACTTTTATACATAGGGACAAAATAGAACCCAGACTGTGCTCAGGAGTCCAACAGTGGCAACCCTGAACCACTGACGTTCAGAATACCATGACATGACGTATATACGCCTCTAATATAAGCCTAGTGTACGAAGACGAACCCGTCTAGACAGGCCAGACTGAAGGGCATTGAACCTTCAAGGACCGTCTGGTCAAGAGTTTTAAACAGAAACCTTTGTGTCCACGTCACGTTGTCTTTCAGAGAACTGAAGATGAGCGCCTTCGGTCAGAACGGGCCGGTGTTTTTAAGAACCTATGGCAAACAGAAGCGCAAAGTGGAACAGTGGTTCTCTCCGGACGTGAGAAAGAAAGCCTTTTCCTTCTCCACCACGCCCTCGTCCGACCCGTCCATCGCGGAGTTCGACCGTCCGACGGAACGGTGCGTGTGTGGAATTCGCTTCTCTGTCTGAGCCGTCCGTCATGTTTGTGATTGTGACCGTTTCTTTCTTGTTGAAGGCGAAGCAAAGTGAAGAAGGCTTCGGCTGAATCCAGGACCCTGCGTCTGGCTAAGCAGCGGGCGCTGAATGCCTTGAAGGAGCTGGACAGCGACGAGGAGAATTCTTTCGTTCCGGCTCCCTCCGCCAGGTAACGATCTCTAATTTACCCAATCGTGACGTCACAGCGTGCCGTCCTGTAGCAACTGGATTCGTTTTTCACGCGCAGGAGGAAGACGTGCGCCAGACCGGTCAGGAAGGCCGCGGCCGCCAAGAAGGCGTTGGACGTGAGCGGTTTGAGCACCGGCGGCGAGGAACGGGCCGGCCGGCGCGCGACGAAGGCCAGAAAGCTCGTTCTGAGCAGCAGCAGCAATGGAAATAACTCGTCTGGGACGCAAAAGCGTACAGAGTAAGTTCATCAGTACGGTGTAAGGGTCAGATGATCAAAGAAAACAAAGATTTCAGTTGACTGGATCGGACAGCGGTGCATGAACTGACGAAGAACAAGGAACAGAACTGTGCGCCTCTTTTTATACGGCTCTAGTCACATTACATTGGGTGTTGGACTTTGGAACGTCCATTCTGTAGTAACGGTTGTTTCTTATCTGCTAACGACAGCTTAATGTTGTTTATACTGCCGTAGTCATGGTTTCAGAGTTTGGGTGTTGGACTTTGGAACGTCCATTCTGTAGTAACTGTTGTTCCTTATCTGCTAACGACAGCTTAATGTTGTTTATACTGCTGTAGTCATGGTTTCAGAGTTTGGGTGTAGGACTTTGGAACCTCCATTCTGTAGTAACGGTTGTTTCTTATCTGCTAACGACAGCTTAATGTTGTTTATACTGCCGTAGTCATGGTTTCAGAGTTTGGGTGTTGGACTTTGGAACGTCCATTCTGTAGTAACGGTTGTTCCTTATCCGCTAACGACAGCTTAATGTTGTTTATACTGCTGTAGTCATGGTTTCAGAGTTTGAGTGTTGGACTTTGGAACCTCCATTCTGTAGTAACGGTTGTTCCTTATCTGCTAACGACAGCTTAATGTTGTTTATACTGCTGTAGTCATGGTTTCAAAGTTTGGGTGTAGGACTTTGGAACGTCCATTCTGTAGTAACGGTTGTTTCTTATCTGCTAACGACAGCTTAATGTTGTTTATACTGCTGTAGTCATGGTTTCAGAGTTTGGGTGTAGGACTTTGGAACGTCCATTCTGTAGTAACGGTTGTTCCTTATCTGCTAACGACAGCTTAATGTTGTTTATACTGCTGTAGTCATGGTTTCAGAGTTTGAGTGTTGGACTTTGGAACGTCCATTCTGTAGTAACGGTTGTTCCTTATCTGCTAACGACAGCTTAATGTTGTTTATACTGCTGTAGTCATGGTTTCAGAGTTTGAGTGTTGGACTTTGGAACGTCCATTCTGTAGTAACCGCTGTTCCTTATCTGCTAACGACAGCTTAATGTTGTTTATACTGCTGTAGTCATGGTTTCAGAGTTTGAGTGTTGGACTTTGGAACCTCCATTCTGTAGTAACGGTTGTTCCTTATCTGCTAACGACAGCTTAATGTTGTTTATACTGCTGTAGTCATGGTTTCAGAGTTTGAGTGTTGGACTTTGGAACGTCCATTCTGTAGTAACGGTTGTTCCTTATCTGCTAACGACAGCTTAATGTTGTTTATACTGCTGTAGTCATGGTTTCAGAGTTTGGGTGTAGGACTTTGGAACGTCCATTCTGTAGTAACGGTTGTTCCTTATCTGCTAACGACAGCTTAATGTTGTTTATACTGCTGTAGTCATGGTTTCAGAGTTTGAGTGTTGGACTTTGGAACGTCCATTCTGTAGTAACGGTTGTTCCTTATCTGCTAACGACAGCTTAATGTTGTTTATACTGCTGTAGTCATGGTTTCAAAGTTTGAGTGTTGGACTTTGGAACGTCCATTCTGTAGTAACCGCTGTTCCTTATCTGCTAACGACAGCTTAATGTTGTTTATACTGCTGTAGTCATGGTTTCAGAGTTTGAGTGTTGGACTTTGGAACCTCCATTCTGTAGTAACGGTTGTTCCTTATCTGCTAACGACAGCTTAATGTTGTTTATACTGCTGTAGTCATGGTTTCAGAGTTTGAGTGTTGGACTTTGGAACGTCCATTCTGTAGTAACCGCTGTTCCTTATCTGCTAACGACAGCTTAATGTTGTTTATACTGCTGTAGTCATGGTTTCAAAGTTTGAGTGTTGGACTTTGGAACGTCCATTCTGTAGTAACCGCTGTTCCTTATCTGCTAACGACAGCTTAATGTTGTTTATACTGCTGTAGTCATGGTTTCAGAGTTTGGGTGTTGGACTTTGGAACGTCCATTCTGTAGTAACTGTTGTTCCTTATCTGCTAACGACAGCTTAATGTTGTTTATACTGCTGTAGTCATGGTTTCAGAGTTTGAGTGTTGGACTTTGGAACCTCCATTCTGTAGTAACGGTTGTTCCTTATCTGCTAACGACAGCTTAATGTTGTTTATACTGCTGTAGTCATGGTTTCAGAGTTTGAGTGTTGGACTTTGGAACGTCCATTCTGTAGTAACCGCTGTTCCTTATCTGCTAACGACAGCTTAATGTTGTTTATACTGCTGTAGTCATGGTTTCAGAGTTTGAGTGTTGGACTTTGGAACGTCCATTCTGTAGTAACCGCTGTTCCTTATCTGCTAACGACAGCTTAATGTTGTTTATACTGCTGTAGTCATGGTTTCAAAGTTTGAGTGTTGGACTTTGGAACGTCCATTCTGTAGTAACCGCTGTTCCTTATCTGCTAACGACAGCTTAATGTTGTTTATACTGCTGTAGTCATGGTTTCAGAGTTTGGGTGTTGGACTTTGGAACGTCCATTCTGTAGTAACTGTTGTTCCTTATCTGCTAACGACAGCTTAATGTTGTTTATACTGCTGTAGTCATGGTTTCAGAGTTTGGGTGTAGGACTTTGGAACCTCCATTCTGTAGTAACGGTTGTTCCTTATCCGCTAACGACAGCTTAATGTTGTTTATACTGCTGTAGTCATGGTTTCAGAGTTTGAGTGTTGGACTTTGGAACCTCCATTCTGTAGTAACGGTTGTTCCTTATCTGCTAACGACAGCTTAATGTTGTTTATACTGCTGTAGTCATGGTTTCAAAGTTTGGGTGTAGGACTTTGGAACGTCCATTCTGTAGTAACGGTTGTTTCTTATCTGCTAACGACAGCTTAATGTTGTTTATACTGCTGTAGTCATGGTTTCAGAGTTTGGGTGTAGGACTTTGGAACGTCCATTCTGTAGTAACGGTTGTTCCTTATCTGCTAACGACAGCTTAATGTTGTTTATACTGCTGTAGTCATGGTTTCAGAGTTTGAGTGTTGGACTTTGGAACGTCCATTCTGTAGTAACGGTTGTTCCTTATCTGCTAACGACAGCTTAATGTTGTTTATACTGCTGTAGTCATGGTTTCAAAGTTTGAGTGTTGGACTTTGGAACGTCCATTCTGTAGTAACCGCTGTTCCTTATCTGCTAACGACAGCTTAATGTTGTTTATACTGCTGTAGTCATGGTTTCAGAGTTTGAGTGTTGGACTTTGGAACCTCCATTCTGTAGTAACGGTTGTTCCTTATCTGCTAACGACAGCTTAATGTTGTTTATACTGCTGTAGTCATGGTTTCAGAGTTTGAGTGTTGGACTTTGGAACGTCCATTCTGTAGTAACCGCTGTTCCTTATCTGCTAACGACAGCTTAATGTTGTTTATACTGCTGTAGTCATGGTTTCAAAGTTTGAGTGTTGGACTTTGGAACGTCCATTCTGTAGTAACCGCTGTTCCTTATCTGCTAACGACAGCTTAATGTTGTTTATACTGCTGTAGTCATGGTTTCAGAGTTTGAGTGTTGGACTTTGGAACGTCCATTCTGTAGTAACCGCTGTTCCTTATCTGCTAACGACAGCTTAATGTTGTTTATACTGCTGTAGTCATGGTTTCAGAGTTTGAGTGTTGGACTTTGGAACGTCCATTCTGTAGTAACCGCTGTTCCTTATCTGCTAACGACAGCTTAATGTTGTTTATACTGCTGTAGTCATGGTTTCAAAGTTTGAGTGTTGGACTTTGGAACGTCCATTCTGTAGTAACCGCTGTTCCTTATCTGCTAACGACAGCTTAATGTTGTTTATACTGCTGTAGTCATGGTTTCAGAGTTTGGGTGTTGGACTTTGGAACGTCCATTCTGTAGTAACTGTTGTTCCTTATCTGCTAACGACAGCTTAATGTTGTTTATACTGCTGTAGTCATGGTTTCAGAGTTTGGGTGTAGGACTTTGGAACCTCCATTCTGTAGTAACGGTTGTTCCTTATCCGCTAACGACAGCTTAATGTTGTTTATACTGCTGTAGTCATGGTTTCAGAGTTTGAGTGTTGGACTTTGGAACCTCCATTCTGTAGTAACGGTTGTTCCTTATCTGCTAACGACAGCTTAATGTTGTTTATACTGCTGTAGTCATGGTTTCAAAGTTTGGGTGTAGGACTTTGGAACGTCCATTCTGTAGTAACGGTTGTTTCTTATCTGCTAACGACAGCTTAATGTTGTTTATACTGCTGTAGTCATGGTTTCAGAGTTTGGGTGTTGGACTTTGGAACATCCATTCTGTAGTAACGGTTGTTCCTTATCTGCTAACGACAGCTTAATGTTGTTTATACTGCTGTAGTCATGGTTTCAGAGTTTGAGTGTTGGACTTTGGAACCTCCATTCTGTAGTAACGGTTGTTCCTTATCTGCTAACGACAGCTTAATGTTGTTTATACTGCTGTAGTCATGGTTTCAAAGTTTGGGTGTAGGACTTTGGAACGTCCATTCTGTAGTAACGGTTGTTTCTTATCTGCTAACGACAGCTTAATGTTGTTTATACTGCTGTAGTCATGGTTTCAGAGTTTGGGTGTTGGACTTTGGAACATCCATTCTGTAGTAACGGTTGTTCCTTATCCGCTAACGACAGCTTAATGTTGTTTATACTGCTGTAGTCATGGTTTCAGAGTTTGAGTGTTGGACTTTGGAACCTCCATTCTGTAGTAACGGTTGTTCCTTATCTGCTAACGACAGCTTAATGTTGTTTATACTGCTGTAGTCATGGTTTCAAAGTTTGGGTGTAGGACTTTGGAACGTCCATTCTGTAGTAACGGTTGTTCCTTATCTGCTAACGACAGCTTAATGTTGTTTATACTGCTGTAGTCATGGTTTCAGAGTTTGAGTGTTGGACTTTGGAACGTCCATTCTGTAGTAACGGTTGTTCCTTATCTGCTAACGACAGCTTAATGTTGTTTATACTGCTGTAGTTATGGTTTCAGAGTTTGAGTGTTGGACTTTGGAACGTCCATTCTGTAGTAACCGCTGTTCCTTATCTGCTAACGACAGCTTAATGTTGTTTATACTGCTGTAGTCATGGTTTCAAAGTTTGAGTGTTGGACTTTGGAACGTCCATTCTGTAGTAACCGCTGTTCCTTATCTGCTAACGACAGCTTAATGTTGTTTATACTGCTGTAGTCATGGTTTCAGAGTTTGAGTGTTGGACTTTGGAACGTCCATTCTGTAGTAACCGCTGTTCCTTATCTGCTAACGACAGCTTAATGTTGTTTATACTGCTGTAGTCATGGTTTCAGAGTTTGAGTGTTGGACTTTGGAACGTCCATTCTGTAGTAACCGCTGTTCCTTATCTGCTAACGACAGCTTAATGTTGTTTATACTGCTGTAGTCATGGTTTCAGAGTTTGGGTGTTGGACTTTGGAACGTCCATTCTGTAGTAACCGCTGTTCCTTATCTGCTAACGACAGCTTAATGTTGTTTATACTGCTGTAGTCATGGTTTCAGAGTTTGAGTGTTGGACTTTGGAACGTCCATTCTGTAGTAACGGTTGTTCCTTATCTGCTAACGACAGCTTAATGTTTTTTATACTGCTGTAGTCATGGTTTCAGAGTTTGAGTGTTGGACTTTGGAACGTCCATTCTGTAGTAACCGCTGTTCCTTATCTGCTAACGACAGCTTAATGTTGTTTATACTGCTGTAGTCATGGTTTCAGAGTTTGGGTGTTGGACTTTGGAACGTCCATTCTGTAGTAACTGTTGTTCCTTATCTGCTAACGACAGCTTAATGTTGTTTATACTGCTGTAGTCATGGTTTCAGAGTTTGGGTGTTGGACTTTGGAACCTCCATTCTGTAGTAACGGTTGTTCCTTATCTGCTAACGACAGCTTAATGTTGTTTATACTGCTGTAGTCATGGTTTCAAAGTTTGGGTGTAGGACTTTGGAACGTCCATTCTGTAGTAACGGTTGTTTCTTATCTGCTAACGACAGCTTAATGTTGTTTATACTGCTGTAGTCATGGTTTCAGAGTTTGAGTGTTGGACTTTGGAACGTCCATTCTGTAGTAACGGTTGTTCCTTATCTGCTAACGACAGCTTAATGTTGTTTATACTGCTGTAGTCATGGTTTCAGAGTTTGAGTGTTGGACTTTGGAACCTCCATTCTGTAGTAACGGTTGTTCCTTATCTGCTAACGACAGCTTAATGTTGTTTATACTGCTGTAGTCATGGTTTCAGAGTTTGGGTGTAGGACTTTGGAACGTCCATTCTGTAGTAACCGCTGTTCCTTATCTGCTAACGACAGCTTAATGTTGTTTATACTGCTGTAGTCATGGTTTCAGAGTTTGAGTGTTGGACTTTGGAACCTCCATTCTGTAGTAACGGTTGTTCCTTATCTGCTAACGACAGCTTAATGTTGTTTATACTGCTGTAGTCATGGTTTCAAAGTTTGGGTGTAGGACTTTGGAACGTCCATTCTGTAGTAACGGTTGTTTCTTATCTGCTAACGACAGCTTAATGTTGTTTATACTGCTGTAGTCATGGTTTCAGAGTTTGGGTGTTGGACTTTGGAACATCCATTCTGTAGTAACGGTTGTTCCTTATCCGCTAACGACAGCTTAATGTTGTTTATACTGCTGTAGTCATGGTTTCAGAGTTTGAGTGTTGGACTTTGGAACCTCCATTCTGTAGTAACGGTTGTTCCTTATCTGCTAACGACAGCTTAATGTTGTTTATACTGCTGTAGTCATGGTTTCAAAGTTTGGGTGTAGGACTTTGGAACGTCCATTCTGTAGTAACGGTTGTTCCTTATCTGCTAACGACAGCTTAATGTTGTTTATACTGCTGTAGTTATGGTTTCAGAGTTTGAGTGTTGGACTTTGGAACGTCCATTCTGTAGTAACCGCTGTTCCTTATCTGCTAACGACAGCTTAATGTTTTTTATACTGCTGTAGTCATGGTTTCAGAGTTTGAGTGTTGGACTTTGGAACCTCCATTCTGTAGTAACCGCTGTTCCTTATCTGCTAACGACAGCTTAATGTTGTTTATACTGCTGTAGTCATGGTTTCAGAGTTTGGGTGTAGGACTTTGGAACCTCCATTCTGTAGTAACCGCTGTTCCTTATCTGCTAACGACAGCTTAATGTTGTTTATACTGCTGTAGTCATGGTTTCAAAGTTTGAGTGTTGGACTTTGGAACGTCCATTCTGTAGTAACCGCTGTTCCTTATCTGCTAACGACAGCTTAATGTTGTTTATACTGCTGTAGTCATGGTTTCAAAGTTTGAGTGTTGGACTTTGGAACGTCCATTCTGTAGTAACCGCTGTTCCTTATCTGCTAACGACAGCTTAATGTTGTTTATACTGCTGTAGTCATGGTTTCAGAGTTTGAGTGTTGGACTTTGGAACGTCCATTCTGTAGTAACCGCTGTTCCTTATCTGCTAACGACAGCTTAATGTTGTTTATACTGCTGTAGTCATGGTTTCAGAGTTTGGGTGTTGGACTTTGGAACGTCCATTCTGTAGTAACCGCTGTTCCTTATCTGCTAACGACAGCTTAATGTTTTTTATACTGCTGTAGTCATGGTTTCAGAGTTTGAGTGTTGGACTTTGGAACGTCCATTCTGTAGTAACCGCTGTTCCTTATCTGCTAACGACAGCTTAATGTTGTTTATACTGCTGTAGTCATGGTTTCAGAGTTTGGGTGTTGGACTTTGGAACGTCCATTCTGTAGTAACTGTTGTTCCTTATCTGCTAACGACAGCTTAATGTTGTTTATACTGCTGTAGTCATGGTTTCAGAGTTTGGGTGTTGGACTTTGGAACCTCCATTCTGTAGTAACGGTTGTTTCTTATCTGCTAACGACATTGTACAACAGCTTAACACCAGAGTTGCTCCTCTAATTAACTGAATGTATCTCCGCGATCTGACCGTCATGGTTTCGTCTCTCCGAACAGGCCGAGATCGTCCACCGCGGCGCCCTCGCTCGGCAGATTCGTTACTCAGCGCAAGAGAGCACAGAACACCCAGCCTGAGAAGCGAACCCATAACCCTCTGTTCGGAGTCCCGAGTCCCGCCTGGGTCGCCCCCTCGCGGTCCGACCGCCTCACGAGACGCGAGACCCGGAAGCAGAACGTCGAGGCCCCGCCCTCCGTCTCCTCACTCAGCTCCCTCGACGGCAGTTCGGGCGGCGTGCTGAACGGCGGCGAGGAGTGGGCGGAGTCCTGCAAGCACCCCCTGCTGTGCAGCACCCCGTCCGTGGGCGAGAGGCGGAGCCCGAGCCGCCACGAGCCCTCCGTCATCGAGATCTCGTCCTTCAGCTGCGACGAATCGAGGAACGGAGGCGACGCCAGGGCGTCGGTCAGGGCGTCGGTCAGGGCACCGAGTACGTGGAGGTCGAGCCTGGCGCGGGAAGCTTCCATACGAAACCACGAGACGGAACGATCAGAGCCGGGTGGAAACGCGCAGAAGGACGACGAGGACGCTCGGATGCACCTCGACTCTCAGACGGAGACGCCGAAAGAGAGGTACGAATCCCATACCATCCCGAAAATAGCTCAACTTTATCTCCTAACGCTCTTTATTTATTTAATTTTTAATCAAACATACATACAGTCTTCATGACAATATAAATTAAAAAAATTAATTAATTTAAAAAATAAAAAAATACATAAATAACAATACAAATATTTAGAAGAAATTTAAAAAAAGTGATAAATTTTAATGAATACATTTAACTTATAATAAATTACAATGTTATATTAAAAATAAAAAAATAAAAAAAATACTTAAATAATAATAAAAAATATTTATAATAAATTACAATAAGTTATATTTAAAATAAAAAAATTAAAAAATACATAAATAATAATAAAAAATATTTATAATAGACTTTAAAAAAGTAATAAATTTTAATTGTAATAAATAAATGTAACTAATAATAAATCACAATAAGTTATATTAAATAAATAAATACATAAATAATAGAAAATATTTATAATAAATTTACAAAAATTAATAAGTTTTAATTGTAATAAATAAATGTTACTTATAATAAATTACAATAAGTTTTATTTAAAATAAATAAATAAATAAAAAATACATAAATAATAATAAAAAATATTTATAATAAATTACAATAAGTTATATTTAAAATAAAAAAATAAATAAAAAATACATAAATAATAATAAAAAATATTTATAATAAATTACAATGTTATATTTAAAATAAAAAAATTAAGAAAGAGACGCCGAAAGAGAGGTACGAATCCCATACCATCCCGAAAATAGCTCAACTTTATCTCCTGACGCTCTTTATTTATTTAATTTTTAATAAAACATACATACAGTCTTCATGACAATATAAATTTAAAAAATAAATTAATGAAATAAATAAAAAAATACATAAATAACAATAGAAATATTTAGAAGAAATTTAAAAAAAGTGATAAATTTTAATGAATACATTTAACTTATAATAAATTACAATGTTATATTAAAAATAAAAAAATAAAAAAATACATAAATAATAATAAAAAATATTTATAATAGACTTTAAAAAAGTAATAAATTTTAATTGTAATAAATAAATGTAACTAATAATAAATCACAATAAGTAATAAATACATAAATAATAGAAAATATTTATAATAAATTTACAAAAATTAATAAGTTTTAATTGTAATAAATACATGTTACTTATAATAAATTACAATAAGTTTTATTTAAAATAAATAAATAAATAAAAAATACATAAATAATAATAAAAAATATTTATAATAAATTACAATAAGTTATATTTAAAATAAAAAAATTAAGAAATACATAAATAATAATAAAAGATATTTATAATAGACTTTAAAAAAGTAATAAATTTTAATTGTAATAAATAAATGTAACTAATAATAAATCACAATAAGTTATATTAAATAAATAAATACATAAATAATAATAGAAAATATTTATAATAAATTTACAAAAATTAATAAAATTTAATTTTAATAAATAAATGTTACTTATAATAAATTACAATAAGTTTTATTTAAAATAAATAAATAAATAAAAAATACATAAATAATAATAAAAAATATTTATAATAAATTACAATAAGTTATATTTAAAATAAAAAAATAAATAAAAAATACATAAATAATAATAAAAAATATTTATAATAAATTACAATGTTATATTTAAAATAAAAAAATTAAGAAAGAGACGCCGAAAGAGAGGTACGAATCCCATACCATCCCGAAAATAGCTCAACTTTATCTCCTGACGCTCTTTATTTATTTAATTTTTAATCAAACATACATACAGTCTTCATGACAATATAAATTTAAAAAATAAATTAATGAAATAAATAAAAAAATACATAAATAACAATAGAAATATTTAGAAGAAATTTAAAAAAAGTGATAAATTTTAATGAATACATTTAACTTATAATAAATTACAATGTTATATTAAAAATAAAAAAATAAAAAAATACATAAATAATAATAAAAAATATTTATAATAGACTTTAAAAAAGTAATAAATTTTAATTGTAATAAATAAATGTAACTAATAATAAATCACAATAAGTAATAAATACATAAATAATAGAAAATATTTATAATAAATTTACAAAAATTAATAAGTTTTAATTGTAATAAATACATGTTACTTATAATAAATTACAATAAGTTTTATTTAAAATAAATAAATAAATAAAAAATACATAAATAATAATAAAAAATATTTATAATAAATTACAATAAGTTATATTTAAAATAAAAAAATTAAGAAATACATAAATAATAATAAAAGATATTTATAATAGACTTTAAAAAAGTAATAAATTTTAATTGTAATAAATAAATGTAACTAATAATAAATCACAATAAGTTATATTAAATAAATAAATACATAAATAATAGAAAATATTTATAATAAATTTACAAAAATTAATAAGTTTTAATTGTAATAAATAAATGTTACTTATAATAAATTACAATAAGTTTTATTTAAAATAAATAAATAAATAAAAAATACATAAATAATAATAAAAAATATTTATAATAAATTACAATAAGTTATATTTAAAATAAAAAAATAAATAAAAAATACATAAATAATAATAAAAAATATTTATAATAAATTACAATGTTATATTTAAAATAAAAAAATTAAGAAAGAGACGCCGAAAGAGAGGTACGAATCCCATACCATCCCGAAAATAGCTCAACTTTATCTCCTGACGCTCTTTATTTATTTAATTTTTAATCAAACATACATACAGTCTTCATGACAATATAAATTAAAAAAATAAATTAATGAAATAAATAAAAAAATACATAAATAACAATAGAAATATTTAGAAGAAATTTAAAAGAAGTGATAAATTTTAATGAATACATTTAACTTATAATAAATTACAATGTTATATTAAAAATAAAAAAATAAAAAAATACATAAATAATAATAAAAAATATTTATAATAGACTTTAAAAAAGTAATAAATTTTAATTGTAATAAATAAATGTAACTAATAATAAATCACAATAAGTAATAAATACATAAATAATAGAAAATATTTATAATAAATTTACAAAAATTAATAAGTTTTAATTGTAATAAATAAATGTTACTTATAATAAATTACAATAAGTTTTATTTAAAATAAATAAATAAATAAAAAATACATAAATAATAATAAAAAATATTTATAATAAATTACAATAAGTTATATTTAAAATAAAAAAATTAAGAAATACATAAATAATAATAAAAGATATTTATAATAGACTTTAAAAAAGTAATAAATTTTAATTGTAATAAATAAATGTAACTAATAATAAATCACAATAAGTTATATTAAATAAATAAATACATAAATAATAGAAAATATGTATAATAAATTTACAAAAATTAATAAGTTTTAATTGTAATAAATAAATGTTACTTATAATAAATGACAATAAGTTTTATTTAAAATAAATAAATAAATAAAAAATACATAAATAATAATAAAAAATATTTATAATAAATTTTTAAACAGTAATACATTTTAATTCCAATAAATAAATGTAACATAATAAATTACAATACGTTATATTTAAAATAAAAAAATATATATATATATATAAATAGTAACAAAAAATATTTATAATAAATTTTAAAAAAGTAATAAATTTTATTAAATAAATTTAACTTGTAATAAATCACAATAAGTTGTATTTAAAATAAATAAATTAATTAATTAATCTGTGCCCAGGTGGCGCAGCGGGAATATTCCACTAGGCTGGCCTCCATCTAGCGGACACAAATTGGCCGCCGTGTCTGCTGGATGGGTGGGGGAAATGACCGGACCAAGTTCGAGGACCCTGGTTAGCGGATAGAGGAGGCGCCTGTGCAACTGCGTAATGGGGGGATAATCCCATTCATCAGGGATCCGCTAAAATCGGGAGAAAATGTATAAAGAAATAGAAAAAAAAAAAAATAATACTTAAATAATAATATGCTGCTATGATTATTTTTGTGTTTATTTTTTGTAGGTGTCCTTCGGTCAGTGGTGTCGTCTCGCAGGAAGAACCGGACATCATAAACACGACCTCCGAACGAGCTGCGGATAAGCATCGGGAACCGCAGAACCCGTCCTGGTCCAACTCGGAGCTGGTCGAGAGGTCCACCCCTTCCAGCCCAAGCGGACGAACCTACCAAACGGCATTAGAGGCGTCCACCGACGCTGCGTCCGACTCCCGCTTCAAACCTCTCTATCTGAGCTCGTCGTCCTTTCCCTCGCCTCTCCCGGCTCCTCCTCGGGCGCTGATCGACCGCCTTAAAATCGAGTGCCTGTCCTCCTGCCTGGCCGTCCGCCTCCGACCTCTGAGCCCGAGCGTCCTCCGCGAGGACGAGTCGGCCAGGGAGCCGGACGAGGTACCGGTCAAACCCCCCGCCCTGCAGGCCGCGCCCAAAGAGCGCACGGGTCCCGGGACCAGCCGGAGGGCGTGCGTGAGCGGCCCGAGCGCCAGCCGGTGGTCCAGGCGGGGGGCGGGCCAGCGGGACGGGAGAGCCGACGAGAGCACCTCTCTGAACTACCTCCTGCCGGCCGGGGTCGACACGGACGCCGGGGTGAGTATTAGTCATATCCGAGTCCCTTCCTCCCTGATTTGATGTACTGGTTAATTCGCAGTCCTACGGCAATTCAGTTAGCGATTCATTTTCCCGACAGGCTTCCGTATGCGGCTGGCTGCAGGACAGCAGGGTGCTCGGCCTCCCCGTGACCCCTCTCCGGGCGGAACAGCTCAACCTGTCCTCCATCCTGGCCAACTTCAGCCCGGACGCGCTGACCACGCACAGCTGGGGGCGGCTCAAAGCCGCGCTCTCCGTCCACAAGAAGAAGACAGGTAGGCGTACACGCCGAGCGCGCCCGCGTCGCGAGTCGGATCGTGATTCTAACCGTGCGTCCCGTTCTTTTGTTTTTTTTTAGCGATCCCGACCCCGCGCCGGCTGGCCCTGTCCGATCTGGCGTCTCCGGGGGCGATGGACGCCAGTCTGGAGCTCTTCGACGCCTCCGTCCCGGTCGCAGCCTCTCGTCGCCCGTCCACGGTCGGAGCACGTTCGCCGTCGCACGTTAATATCCGTAGATGTTCATCTGTGTCGTGTTTTTAATACCAGTCGTTGTTCATGGTGTTAGACGTTCCACGACGGAGACCTGAGCGACGGCGAGAAGGTGTACCACGAGTGCCAGCAGGACGGCCCGCTCTCGTTCCAGGACTGCATCCCGCCGGAACGCCTGAGGAAGATCGGAGAGGGGACGTTCGGGGAGGTCTTCTCCACGCTGGACGCCTCCGGTCGAACCGTGGCTCTCAAAGTACGCAGACGTGTCACAGTCGCACCCTTCGTTACTAAATATTGTCCCTGACTAGTGTACACTATTAAGTACCGCATCCAGACACAGGGGTTACCTCGGGTCGTTTATTTTAACCAGGCTTGGGACACCCGTCTGGACGATAGCACTCTGGGCTCTATACCCCCCCCCCCCATCCCGTCCCAGTATAGTCACCTGTGTGTGGTATAAGTTATATTTAAAAAATAAATAAATACAATGTAATAAAATAAATACAAAACACATAAATAATAATAAATATTTATTATACATTTTAATATATAAATTACAATAAGTTATCTAAAAAGTAAATAAATAAAATTACATAAAAATATACAAAATACATAAATAATAATAATAAGTAATTATTCTACATTTTAGTAAATAAATATAATAATATAATATTAATATGTGATAAGTGATAAATTTATAATAAATATTTATGATAAAATAAATACAAAATACATAAATAATAATAATTTTAAATATTTATAATACATTTTAATAAATAAACCTAACTTATAATAAACTACAATAAGTTGTATTTAAAAAAAAAATAAAAAAAATTTAATACAATAAATACAAAATACATAAATAATAATAATAACTATTTATAATACATTTTAGTAAATAAATATAATGATATAATATATAATATAATAATAATTTGTAATAAATAATAAATGTATAGTAAATATTTATAATAAAATAAGTACAAAATACATAAATAATAATAATTTAAAATATTTATAATACATTTTAATAAATAAACCTAACTTATAATAAATTACAGTAAGTTGTATTTTTAAAAATAAATAAATAAAATTTAATAAAATAAATACAAAATACATAAATAATAATAATAAATATTTGTAATACATTTTAGTAAATAAATATTATAATATGTAATATATATTAATTTGTAATATATAATAAATATTTATAATAAAATAAATACAAAATATATAAATAATAGTAATTATAAATATTTATAATACATTTAATAAATGTACTCAACTTATAATAAATTACAGTAAGTTGTATTTAAAAAATAATTTAAAAAAATTCAATTAAATAAGTACAAAATACATAAATAATAATAAATATTTATAATAATTGTTTATAATAAATTTTTATAAATAAAGTTAATCTTCACGGTAGCTGTATAGTAATCGGTCACGTCTCTTTAACCCTTCCAGATCATTCCGGTAGAAGGTCGGCACATGGTCAACGGAGAGGCGCAGAAAAGCTTCGGCGAAATTCTACATGAAATCATCATCTCCAAGTAAGTGTGTTTCATTCTTTATTCTCTCAATCCAATTTAAATGCGATCATTAGAGCGGAAAAATGTCCAGGCGCGATCCTCTGCTGGACTTGGGGTGAAGGTTGGGTTAAGAAGCCAGACAGAAATGAGTTCTGGGGCTGTGTCTGTGGGAGGGACGTCCACTTGGATCCTCACCGCTTTGCTTGACCGTTTCTGACCTGCACATCTGCTCCGTTAGGGAACTGAGCATGCTGGACTGCAAGGAGGACAACCAGACCGACGGGTTCATCGGCCTTAACGAGTACGTTGATCTATCTTGATGTCGTTTAACGTCTACGATTGAATATTTAAAGTGCTGTAACGGTGTTGACGTTGTGATTACTTCAGCCTTCACTGTGTGCGCGGGCGCTACCCTGACGCCCTGCTCAGCGCCTGGGACCGGTTCCACCAGGAGAAGGAATCTGAGAACGACAGACCCGGTAAAAAAACGCCTTTATTCATCATATCAATTACCTCAATTACTGAATGTGTGTCTCTGATGTGATTGGACAGATTTCTTCAGCGAGGAGCAGCTCTTCGTCATCCTGGAGTTCGAGTTCGGGGGCAGCGATCTGGAGAACATGAGTGGAAAGGTACGCTACTCTTCCCCCGTCAAGGTTCCGATTTGGCCCGGTACATGTACCTAACTGAAGTGTGTGTGTGTGTGTGTGTGTGTGTGTGTGTAGCTGTCGTCTTTAGCTCAGGCTAAAAGCATCCTACACCAGGTCACTGCAGCGCTGGCCGTGGCCGAACAGGCTCTGTGCTTCGAACACAGGTAATGAGACACGACTCCGACCCACTCTCGTTTAGTCACCGGAGACGCCGGGACCTTGACCGGGTTGTGCTCGTCTTCCTCAGAGATCTGCACTGGGGAAACGTCCTGGTGAGAACCACCAAGGAGAAGCGGAACCGGTTCGTCCTGAGCGGCGCCGAGCGCTGGGTGGAGACCCGCGGCGTCCACGTCAACATCATAGACTACTCGCTGTCGCGCCTGGAGATCGGTGAGCTTCATCGGATACGTCCGTCAAGCCAAGGCTCCAATCCCCCCCCCAAATACACCGAGCGGGCGTAACATTATGACCACCTGCAGGTGGAGGGAGTTACACCGATTATCTCTAATGATCGACACCAGCACACCGGAGCGTCAGACTCACACGTTAGAACCACAGCTCTACCACAAGCCATGATGAGCTCATAACTCCAGCAGAAAAAGAGGAGCTGGCTATGACTAAACTTGGAGTAAAAGGGAGGAAATGCAGAAATAAAATAATAATAATAAAAAAAGGAAATGCAAAAATAAAATGGTACAAAAAAAGTAAATGCAAAAATAAAATAGTAAAAAAAAGTAAATGCAAAAATAAAATAGTAAAAAAAAGTAAATGCAAAAATAAAATAGTAAAAAAAAAGAAAATGCAAAAAGAAAATAATAAAAAAAAGAAAATGCAAAAATAAAATAATTTTAAAAAATGCAGAAATAAAATAATAAAAAATGGAAATGCAGAAATAAAATTATTAAAAAAAGAAATGCAAAAATAAAATAATAAAAAAGTAAATGCAGAAATAAAATAATAAAAAAGAAAATGGTAAAAAAAAAAAGAAAATGCAGAAATAAAATAATGAAAAAGAGAAAATACAGAAATAAAATAGTAAAAAAAATTAAATGCAGAAATAAAATAATTAAAAAATAAAATGCAAAAATAAAATAATTAAAAATAAAATGCAAAAAATAAAATAGGAAAAAAAAGGAAATGCAGAAATAAAATAATGAAAGAGGAAAATGCAGAAAAAAATAAAAAAAAGAGGAAAATGCAGAAATAAAATAATAAAAAAAGGAAATGCAAAAAGAAAAAAGAAAAAAATGAGAAAATGCAGAAAATAATAAAAAAAAACAGGAAAATGCTGAAATAAAATAATAAAGGTAAGAATAAGTATTTGGTGCTGCACATGTGTTGGGGGGGGGGGGGGGGGGGGTATATTATGGAAGTTTGAGGGCCAAATTATGACGACTAGGGTCACGACCGGGTCAGAGCATCTCCGAAGCTGCAGCTCTTGTGGGGGTGTTCTCGGTCTGCGGTGGTAAACCGGCGACGGGGTCATGGGCGGCCAAGGCTCGTCGACCCTTTCGCGGAGACGCTGTTCCCTGATGGGACGGTTTGAGGGGCATAACGACGGGTTTGATATTAGGAAGGTGGTCGTAACGTTATGCCTGTATATGGTGACGGTGATTGTACTCTGTGTTCAGACGGACTCACGGTGTCGTGCGATATATCGAACGACCAGGAGCTGTTCATGGGTCAGGGCGATTATCAGTTCGAGATCTACCGGCTGATGAAGAAGGAGAACGGGTAAGTAAAAGTATTGGGACGGCCCTTATTATTTCTGTGTTCACGCGTTTCAGCCGGAACCAGAGTCGCCGAACCCCGCCCTGAGCGAGGAGATCGAAGCCAACCCACATCCCCTCCGAAACATGGGCGGCAGCCGGATGCACTTTTGCCACCCGCACATGGACGAGTGTGGCGCCACCTAGCGTCGCGTGCGGAGAGACACACCCTAAGGGAACTCTTCCTCATCTCTTGTGCGGGCGCCTCCAATCAGCCGGCAGAGGTCGTAATCGCATTCTGACAGAGAGAGAGACCCACTTGTTTATAATAAAAGTCGTCTGTCTGTCTGTCTGTCTGTCTGTCTCTCCCTCAGTAACTGCTGGGCTGATTATAACCCCCACTCTAACGTGTTATGGCTGCACTATCTGGCGGACAAGCTGCTGTCCATGAAGTACAAGAGCAAGCCGCAGACGGGTCAGCAGAGAGCCATGAAGAGCAGCCTGAAGTCCTTTCAGCTGGACCTACTCCAGTACGGCTCGGCCACGGACGCGCTCACACACTGCACTCTGTTCAAGTGAACACACACACACACACACACACACACACACACGGTGCGTTTTATACAGAAGCCTGGGGACGGTTGATCACTGTACGAACTCTGAGCGATTTTTGTACGAAGATTTGAGTAGCGAATAAAGAACGTTTCTTCTCACACTGAGCGGGGTCATGTGGTCTGATGGGATTTTTTTTTTTGCCTCATCGACACCTATACAATCTAAGCAATTGAGGGTTAAGGGCCTTGCTCGAGGGCCCAACGGTGGCGACCTGGCATTAGTGGGACTTGAACCAGCGACCTTTCGATTACTAGGCGAGTGCCTTAACCACTAGGCTACAACTGCCATAACATTAAAACCACCTCACTGTCCATGTTATCAGCTCCACTCACCATATAGGAGCACTTTGTAGTTCTACAATTACTGACTGTAGTCCGTCTGTTTCTCTGCATGCTTTGCAGAGCAGGTAGCGTTTAGGTGGTGGATGATTCTCAGCACTGCAGTGACACTGACAATGGTGCTGGTGTGTTAGTGTGTGTCGTGCTGGTACGAGTGGAGTTTTTAAACACCTCACTGTCAGTGCTGGACTGAGAATAGTCCACCAACCAAAAATATTCATGATGAGCAATAGATGAGCCATCGTCTCTGACTTTACATCTACAAGGTGGACCGACTAGGTAGGAGTGGACAGTGAGGTGTTTAAAAACTCCCCTCATACCAGCACAACACACACTAACACACCAGCACCATGTCGGTGTCACTGCAGTGCCGAGAATCATCCAGCACCTAAATAATACCTGCTCTGTGGGGGGTCCTGACCATTGAAGAACAGCATGAAAGGGGGTAACAAAGCATGTAGAGAAACATATGGACTACAGTCAGTAATTGTAGAACTACAAAGTGCTTCTATATGGTAAGTGGAGCTGATAACATGGACAGTGAGGTGGTTTTAATGTTATGGCTGATCGGTGTATATATTATAAACACCCCAGTGAGAGGACCAGTGGTAGCTCGGTGGTTAAGGTACTGGACTAGTGAGCAGAAGGTTGCCGGTTGCCACTGTTGGGTCCCTGAGCGAGGCCCTTAACCCTCAATTGCTCCTTGTGTAAGTCGCTTTGGATAAAAGCGTCCGCTAAATGCTGAAGATGTAAATATATACTGTATATATTAGGGCTGTCGTTAATCAAGATTAAAATGTTTAATCGAACTATTTTTATTTGGCACATACATGTGTGTCTCCGTGGTAATTATCTGTGTTTCCGATGAATTAGGATGTAAAGCGCATGAACTGTCCGATGATAAACTACTTTTAGCGGTTTTCACTATTTTTACGTGTTGATGAAAAGATGAATGACATCATGCGATCTCTGTAACGAGTATTTCCATTGGCTGCTAGAGCTGTCCATCAAAACCGTGTAGCTCCGCCTCCTCCCCCTCCGGTAAGAAGTGAAGCTCTGTGTGATGTTTCATCTCTACAGTTTATTCAGCTTATTCTATCACATGGTTATAAACATGATTTATATTTGTGATGTTTGTAGTTTTCTAAAAACACATTCGTATCTGATATTTATATGGACTAAGCGTTTACATGGACTGTTTTAATTAACACTTTTTTTATATAGCTACAGTCAATTACTTATAGATAATGTTTGCTAACTTGACTGTTTCAGGTATTTATAGGTGTTTAAATGGTAATTTAGAAGAGTACTGTATTTCCCAGTATTCTTTCTGCACAAACACAGTATTAAAGGGTTTTCTTAATAGATCTATGAAATAATCATATCTGTGTTTTGATGCTTTATTGATGCCTTATATTAGATCAAAATATTATGATTGGTGCACCTGTTTTCAGTGTCAGGGTCATGAACAGGAAAAGATCCTCACTTATGTCAGATAATGTGCTTTCTACAATGAATTTAGATTTAATAATTCTATCATATTTTATGAATGTTTTATTGGTAAACACGTTCTTGCATTAACAATGTGCATAACTGTTCAAATTTTGCTTAATTATTAGTTTGCGAATAATTGAGATGAATACATATACAGTATATACACTCCTGATCAAAATCTTAAGACCAGTTAAAAAATTGCAAGAATTTGCATTTTGCACTATTGGATCTTAAGAAGGTTCCAAGTAGAGCTTCACAATGCTAAAAGAAGAAATGGGCGCAAGAGACAAAAACTTTTGAGCAGCCAATTTATTGAAAACTGCATTTACACTCAAACATGCTTTTTTCAGCTGATCAAAAGTTTAAGACCACAGCCTTTAAAAGCCAAAATGTGCGCAGAAATTTGGATTCCATGTCATTTTCTGTCAAGTATTTACACTGTCAAGACCTCCTGATGGCAAAAGCAAAAAAGCTCACTGACTTTGAACGTGCCATCGCTGCTGAGATTGGACGCAGTAAGACAGTCATTTTGCATTTATTAAAAGACCCTGAGGGTTATGGAACAAAAAAGTCAAGTGGTAGACCCAAAAACATTTCACCAGCGCTGAGCCGCAGGATCCGATTGGCTGTCCGTCAAGACACGGGACGATCCTCGACCCAAATTAAGGCCATTACTGGTGCTGACTGCAGCTCAATAACCATCGGACGGCATCTGCGAGGGAAGGGCTTCAGAAACAAAAAACGTCTTCAAAGGCCACGTCTTCTTCAACGCCACAAAATTGCCCCTTTGGACTTTGCAAGGGAGCACCAAACATGGGACATTGAAAGGTGGAAGAAAGTTTTATTCTCTGATGAGAACAATTTTACCTTGACGGTCCTGATGGCTTCCAACGTTACTGGCATGACAAGGAGATCCCACCTGAGATGTTTTCTACGCGGCACAGTGGGGGGGCGCCATCATGATTTGGGGTGCTTTTTCCTTCAATGGAACAATGGAGCTTCAGGTTGTGCAGGGGCATCAAACAGCAGCTGGCTTTGTGGAGATGTTGCAGCGGGCATCCCTCATGACTGAGGGTCCTCGTCTGTGTGGTAATGACTGGGTTTTTCAACAGGACAATGCTGTAGTTCACAATGCCCGCCTGACAAAGGACTTCTTCCAGGTGAATAACGTCATTCTTTTGGACCATCCTGCGTGTTACCCTGATCTAAATCTGAATGAGAACATTTGGGGATGGATGGCAAGGGAAGTTTACAAAAATGGACATCAGTTCCAGACAGTGGATGCCCTTTGTGAAGCCATCTTCAACACTTGGAGCAACGTTCCCACTAGCCTCCTGAAAACACTTGCATCAAGCATGCCTAAACGATTGTTTGAAGTGATCAACAAGAATGGTGGAGCTACTCATTACTGAGTCCTTTTTTTGACACTTTGATTTCTGTTTTGAGGGGGTTTTCGGGTTTTTTTGAGCTATGGTCTTAAACTTTTGATCAGCTGATGAACAGCCTATTTCAGTTAAATTGATGTTTTCAATAAATTGCCTGCTCAAAAGTTTTTGTCTCTTGCGCCCATTTCTTCTTTTAGCATTGTGAAGCTCTACTTGGAACCTTCTTAAGATCCAGTAGTGCAAAATGCTAATTCTTGCAATTTTTTAACTGGTCTTAAGATTTTGATCAGGAGTGTATATATTAGATTCTCCTGGAGATCCACCACACCTTTAAAACAAGTTTTATTATCGTTGTAAAGCTTCCGAGGTGCGACAGGATTCGGTGGTATGTCACTCTCAACACATGAACATGTTTATTCATAAATGAAGACAGACGCTGATGTGAATCCTCACCTAGTACATTTTTATCTGATTTATTAGCTGGATCCGTGTGTTCTGGGAAAGTCTTTCAACACTGGAGACTCACTGGACACCAGAATGCGCAAAAGCACAGGGAAAAAAAAGTCCAGGTCGTGTACAGGGAGAGTCGGGCAAAACCTCCCGATGATCCTGACCCGGTCAGACGGGTCCTCTGGCGGAGTCGCCGTCTGGTTACCTGCGGAAACATCGCCACAGAGGTTAGAGAGTCTAGAGCGTTTGTTAAAGCCATTCATTACACATTCATACAACGAGGTCAACCCCTAACTCCAACCTCACCACCACCAGCTACATACAATCTAGTCCTATCCTAAATACTCACCCATCCAACCTACTCATCAATTACTCACCCATCCAAACTACTTATTAATTACTCACCCATCCAACCTACTTATTAATTACTCACCCATCCAACCTACTTATTAATTACTCACCCATCCAACCTACTTATTAATTACTCACCCATCCAACCTACCCATCAAATACTCACCCATCCAACCTACTTATTAATTACTCACCCATCCTACCTACCCATCAGTTACTCACCTATCCTACCTACCCATCAAATACATACCCATCCTACCTACCCATCAAATACTCACCCATCCTACCTACCCATCAAATACTCACCCATCCTACCTACCCATCAAATACATACCCATCCTACCTACCCATCAAATACTCACCTATCCTACCTACCCATCAAATACATACCCATCCTACCTACCCATCAAATACTCACCCATCCTACCTACCCATCAAATACTCACCCATCCAATCTACCCATCAAATACTCACCCATCCAACCTACTTATTAATTACTCACCCATCCTACCTACCCATCAAATACTCACCCATCCAACCTACCCTTCAAATACTCACCCATCCAACCTACCCATCAAATACTCACCCATCCAACCTACCCATCAAATACTCACCCATCCTACCTACCCATCAAATACTCACCCATCCAACCTACCCATCAATTACTCACCCATCCAACCTACCCATCAAATACTCACCCATCCAATCTACCCATCAAATACTCACCCATCCAACCTACTTATTAATTACTCACCCATCCTACCTACCCATCAAATACTCACCCATCCAACCTACCCTTCAAATACTCACCCATCCAACCTACCCATCAAATACTCACCCATCCAACCTACCCATTAATTACTCACCCATCCTACCTACCCATTAATTACTCACCCATCCTACCTACTTATTAATTACTCACCCATTCAATCCACCCATCAAATACTCACCCATCCAACCTACTTATTAATTACTCACCCATCCAACCTACTTATTAATTACTCACCCATCCAACCTACTTATTAATTATTCAATCCAACCTACCCATTAATACTCACCCATCCAACCTACCCATCAAATACTCACCCATCCTACCTACCCATTAATTACTCACCCATCCTACCTACTTATTAATTACTCACCCATCCAACCTACTTATTAATTACTCACCCATCCAACCTACTTATTAATTACTCACCCATCCAACCTACTTATTAATTACTCACCCATCCAACCTACTTATTAATTACTCACCCATCCAACCTACCCATCAAATACTCACCCATCCAACCTACTTATTAATTACTCACCCATCCTACCTACCCATCAGTTACTCACCTATCCTACCTACCCATCAAATACATACCCATCCTACCTACCCATCAAATACTCACCCATCCTACCTACCCATCAAATACTCACCCATCCTACCTACCCATCAAATACATACCCATCCTACCTACCCATCAAATACTCACCTATCCTACCTACCCATCAAATACTCACCTATCCTACCTACCCATCAAATACATACCCATCCTACCTACCCATCAAATACTCACCCATCCTACCTACCCATCAAATACTCACCCATCCAATCTACCCATCAAATACTCACCCATCCAACCTACTTATTAATTACTCACCCATCCTACCTACCCATCAAATACTCACCCATCCAACCTACCCTTCAAATACTCACCCATCCAACCTACCCATCAAATACTCACCCATCCAACCTACCCATCAAATACTCACCCATCCTACCTACCCATCAAATACTCACCCATCCAACCTACCCATCAATTACTCACCCATCCAACCTACCCATCAAATACTCACCCATCCAACCTACTTATTAATTACTCACCCATCCAACCTACTTATTAATTACTCACCCATCCAACCTACTTATTAATTACTCACCCATCCAACTTACCCATCAAATACTCACCCATCCAACTTACTTATTAATTACTCACCCATCAAATACTTACCCATCCTACCAACCCATCCAATTACCCTGGTTGCGTTACCCCTGGAGGGCTGAACCTAACACCTAACTCTTCCAGCCAGCAAAAAATCCCTTTAACCTTCCCACCCGGCAGACGTCAGCCAATCACGCCTGCGTATAGGACCTGGACGGCCAGTAACATTAATTGCCTCAATGAAAGACCAGGACTCAAACAAAATCCCAACAACACTGCTGCCCCTGCTCGACTTAAAGCAAAAAGCTCAACGCACAAGGTACAGTGGAATGATAAGTGTACAGAGCAATATCAGGGCTTCAGTCAGTCATCGTATACCCACGGAATTGCCAAGTAACGTACATACCTGATCACGTAGGCGCTCGTTACTGAAACCAGCCGAACACGTACGAGCAGACGCCGTGCATGCTGCCCCAGCAGTACTCCCCCGCCAGCTTCTCGGCCCGGCTCTGGGCCGTCTCCGTGGGTCTGGGCGCCGTGGGTCTGGGTCTGCGGGGCTGAACGGGTCTGGGACCGGGAGCGCCACCCTTGCCCGCCTTGCCGGGCTGCTGTCTCTTCTGGATCCTGGGCCAGGCCCTGTGGAGCGCCATCTGCGCCCGCTCGCCCGCCGAGCGGCACATCTGGGGTCTGTAGGCGTCGGGGCCCTGGCAGGCGTTGCGGAGCTTGCGCATCTCCCACATGATCTGGTTGAAGTAGTGGCGCGGGTTGGCGGCGTAGGGGCGGCAGGCGTCGGGCTTGCCCAGGTACTCGCACCAGTAGGACCTGCTCTCGTTCTTGCAGGACACTCGCAGCTTGGTGAGGTCCGCCTGGCCGGAGTAGGTCATGGTGCACGAGTCTTTGGCTTTGGTGTTGAAGACGATGGCGCCGCCGTCGCCCTGATCGGCGCTCTGGGCCTGGCCGTCTACGGTCCAGACGCAGCACGCCAGCAGGAGAGCCGCCCTGACCACGCCTGCCATGGTGAGGTTCGCTACGGTGGTGCGGTGGTGCGAAAGTGAGAGAGTCTCCTGGCGCTGTGAGGAGGGTACGGAGGTGAGGGCAGGGTTTATAAAGCCACCACGTACAAAGAGGGCATTGAGGGCAGGGCAGGGGAGTAACGACAGACCTCTGACGGTCCACAGCCTCCGAGTGCACTTACATAAGTGAGTCGGAACACTGCCCGGCTTGTGAAGCCACAGTGATCCATTCACCCCAGAGCGCAGACTCTCCCTGTGTGGCATGGGGCATGAAGCACGGCGTTTGTGCCGGCAATACCGGCCTCGAGGTCCGCCGATGGAAAGAAACACATGCCGTGAGGTTTGCCGCGGCATTCCGGTCCGTTGCGCCCTTTCCCGGGCGAGTGAACCACCCCGAACAACGAGCTGCCTGTCTGTCTGAGGACGGGGAAGGTGTGTGTGTGTGTGTGAGGTATCTTAATACCCCCTCACCCCCTCCAACCCTATTGGTCATGCTGTTTAAAAAAAGTTAGGGTTAGGTTAAGGGTTAGATTACCTTTTGTCAGTCACGGCATCACTCGGACTGCTAACACACAGAAACACTACAGGGAGAGACGTACTGTGGTTGCATTGCATTAAGCTTCAGAAAACATACGCGCCATGAACCAATCAGATTTAACATCGTTAAACGAGTTTATAGTTTATTTCTCAATTATTTGTCATTATACTAAGAGCACTGCTCATCGTCTGCATGTTCTCTCTGTAGCTCGGTTACGGCCCTCATGCTCGAACTCAAAAGAAGCTTTATATGAGAAATATTAAAAATAACAATAAAAAAGAACAAATATATACAAAACAGTTACATGTGCAAACATATAAAATAGAATAAAATATTAATAAAAACAGTGCAAAATAATAACAATTAAAATTGTAAATTTTATGTATGTAAATATTATAATTTTTATTGTTATTATTTTGCACTGTTTTTATTAATATTTTATTCTATTTTAATATTTCTCTGCAACTTGCTTTGGCAATACGAATGTCCTTATTTGTCATGCCAACTGAAAGTGATTAGAATTTCGACAATTTACAGCTCTTATTATGACTGATTAATTCCCTCTACTGATGGAAGCGGAATGGTTGAATTACAGCCGATAAGAAATATAAATATAAAAATATGTATTATAGCGGCTCCCAGAGGCGCGACTCGGTTCCTTTTGTTTATTTTAAAGAGTCGTTCAATAGAATCGGATCGTTCGCGAACGAGCCATCACTGTAGGCGACGCACGCAACCCGCGTTGACGTTGTAGCGCGGGGAAAGGGGCGTGTGAGACAAGTTTTGATGTTTGAGGCGGCTGATGGTCTACATTTTCATGATAAGTTGACTTTTTTGGATTTTAAATGTATTTCATAATATCAGTAACGTCAGAATATTTTTGACGGCACCCCTGACGAAGCCAGACGGCACCCCGGTTGAGAAAGGCTGGGTTAAGGGTTAGGGTTAGGGTTAGGGTTAAGGGTTAGGGTTAATTAGAGAAAGGAAAGAGGGGGGGGTATTTTGACTTTACCCAGATGGATGTTAATGGCTGTATTTTCACTCGCCAAAATCACCTACAGAGGTCCTAAGTGTGATCCGAGTCACACTTAGGGGTGTAAGTTTCACACTCTGGTCTGAAAGGACACACATTGCAAGGTGTTTGGCAGGTTCTCCCCATGTCCGGGTAGGTCCGGCCTTCTGGAATTCTTAAAAGTAAATGTAATCGAGTGTGGATCGGAACATTTGATGCCCCGATAATCACTATTTTGCAGTCTGTGTATCCGGGATAGGCTCCAGACCCACTGCGGACTTGATCAGTTTGAAGCATTTATCGATATGCAAAGAATCCCAGACACTAAGCTCTTTTTTTATACTGAAATGATTTATGGCAGCGAGAATTACTCACCCATCCTACCTACCCATTAATTACTCACCCATCCAACCTACCCATTAATAACTCACCCATCAAATACTCACCCACCCTACCTACCCATCAAATACTCACCCACCCTACCTACCCATTAATTACTCACCCATCCAACCTACCCATTAATTACTCACCCATTCAACCTACCCATTAATAACTCACCCATCAAATACTCACCCACCCTACCTACCCATTAATTACTCACCCATCCAACCTACCCATCAAATACTCACCCATCCTACCTACCCATCAAATACTCACCCACCCTACCTACCCATCAAATACTCACCCACCCTACCTACCCATTAATTACTCACCCATCCAACCTACCCATCAAATACTCACCCATCCAACCTACCCATTACTCACCCATCCAACCTGCTCATTAAATACTCACCCATCCTATCTACCCATTAATTACTCACCCATCCAACCTACCCATTAATAACTCACCCATCAAATACTCACCCACCCTACCTACCCATTAATTACTCACCCATCCAACCTACCCATCAAATACTCACCCATCCTACCTACCCATCAAATACTCACCCACCCTACCTACCCATTAATTACTCACCCACCCTACCTACCCATTAATTACTCACCCATCCAACCTACCCATTACTCACCCATTCAACCTACCCATTAATAACTCACCCATCAAATACTCACCCATCCAACCTGACCATTAATTACTCACCCATCCAACCTACCCATTACTCACCCATCCAACCTACCCATTACTCACCCATCCAACCTACCCATTAATTACTCACCCATCCTATCTACCCATTAATTACTCACCCATCCAACCTACCCATTAATTACTCACCCATCCAACCGACTTATTAATTACTCACCCATCCAACCTACCCATCAAATACTCACCCATCCTGCCAAAGTATGTGGACACCTGCTCATAAGTGTCTAAAACATTGTTTTTGCTTTTGCGACTTTAACAGTCTTCATTTTTTTAATAAAGTGTCTCTCACACTCACACACACACACACACACACACACACACAGTGAACTGACAAGAAAATCATGTAACTTTAATCAGCGTTCATTCAGATTCAGATCGACGGTACATTCATATATAAGACGCGACACATCAGATGGAAAGGAGAAACTTTGGGAGGTTTGGGATTATCACGGGCGTCCTCGAGTTATCCATGTTATGTATACGTCCGGTTCGAATTAAACACACTGGGGAAGGGCGGGCGTGTATGTACAGCCGTGTGTGTGTGTGACGTTTATGTGATTATTTATTTGTGCTTAACAATATTGGACTTTTAGCGCGGTCCTCTGGCGGCCTCTGCTGGTTGTCCGCGGTGTTGCACCCTCCCTGTTTAATTTTAGCTTTGAACGCTTTAATACTTTATACATCATTTTATATATGTTATATTATTATTATTGTTTAATTCCGTGATTAAATATACTTAAAATAAAAGGAAATCACAAGACAGAGTTTTAATCTCAAGCTAGAAAGAGAGAAAAGCGTAAATATTCGACACGTACATTCCTTCACGACACAGTGCTTCCTGATTGGTTGGCGTACCTGGTGACGCATCTAACGAGAAAAATGCGACCCCAAAACAAATAAAAATAGAGATCATAATTAGCTAAAAATCTAAATCATAACACAAAATACATCTACTAGCCGAACAGTGAAGCGTATGGTGTTGAAGAGCACGACATCAGGACTTGAGAAATAGGCTTACTGTTTGATTCAGTTCTTTCTTTCTAAGTTTTTTATGATTTATTACACCAGTGCCCGGGTTTCGGGGGTTAGAATCGAATACAGGGGGCGCATGAGCGCACCTTTAGTGCTGTTCCCGAGCGACCGGGTTCAATAGAGTTGGGTCAGGTCGAGACTGAATAATAGGGCGCGGCCCACGTGTAGTGCTCCTCAAATAATAAAACAAAACCAAAGCCACGACGACGCTAAAATATTTTACACCCACGACTGGCGCTGACGCTAAGCTAGAAGTTGAGGGTCTCCGACATCATCTTCCACCAGTCCATCAGCTCCTCCTTCTCCTCCTCCTTCCTCTCCTCCAGAGACTCCAGCTCGAAGTCCAGCTGAGGAGAGACAAAGGGAGGCCGGTTATAAATCATAAGTAAGGACCAGGTGCACCCTATGGTGCAGATCTAGGATGCATCCTGATAACAAACACCAAGCAGACGTTCAGACCGGTGTGTGTGTGTGTGTGTGTGTTTACCCGGGTGGAGGGGCTGTGTGGAACCGCCACCTTCTTGGTCACCGTGACGTATCCGGGAGCCGAAGCAGAAACTTTGTAGTTCCCCGGATCCAGTAAGCGCCAGTAGTCGCCGTCCTTAGCTGAGACACAACGAGAGAGATTTAAATCACCGTATTAATTAATGGTTCATTTCAATAACAGATAAACAGGTCCGGGGTTTTAGCCCCACATTTCTCCTTCAACATGGAGACGGAACGTAAACAGGTTATTCACGGAGAAAAGGGGGATGAGAAAAGTATTTCTGTGTATGAACTGCTGCTGTATAAAAAGTATATAAAATATATAAATAAAGATTATTATTGTTGTTATTGTCTATTTATTATTTTTATTAATATTATTATTATTTCATTATTATTACTAATATTATTATTATTACTATTTTTACTATTATTTGTACTATCATTTTTATTATTATTACTATTATTATTACTGTAATTTTTATTATTGTTATTATCATTATAAAAATTTTTTTTAATTAATATTATTACTATTATTGTTATTATTAATAGTATTAATATTATTACTATTTCATTGTTATTTTTACTATTATTATTACTGTCATTATTTTATTATTGTTATTATTATTAATATTATTATTATTTTATTATTATTAATATTATTGTTGTTAATATTATTAATATTACTATTATTATTATTATTTTTACTATTATTTTTATTATTCTTACTATTATTACTGTCATTTTTATTATTGTTATTATTATCATTATTATTATCATTAATATTAATATTATTACTATTACTACTATTATTATTATTATTATTACTATTTTTACTATTTTATTATTTTACCTATTATTTTTATTATTCTTACTATTCTTACTGTCATTATTTTTATTATTGTTATTATCATTATTATTATTATTATTTTATTATTGTTATATTATCATTATTATTATTTTATTATTGTTATTATCATTATTATTATTATTATTATTACTATTATCATTATTATTATTATTTTATTATTATTAATATTACTATTATTACTATTATTATTATGATTATTATTATTGTCTTACGTCATAACATCCTCTGAAGAACATGCTAAATTCTTCTGGTTCGTGATGGTGGGATGAAAAGCTGCAGCCTCTCTGTGGAGTAGCGCCGATGTAATTCTGCATGTAGCCACTAGATGGCGGTCAGTCCTTTTTATTTATCTCATGAGCGCGTTCCGGTTCTTCTGGTAAAACTGACGTTCAAATTCATCCCGGTGTCCATGTTAACTCATGTTTCTATATAAGAGCCTTCCCTAAAGTGTTGTTATTTATTATAACTGATGCTGGGTGCACCTGAAGGGTTTAATTTCCTTTATATGACTGATTTATCACACCTGTTAGCGACTGCTATGGGTAAAACGTACAAACTCAATCATTAGAAGGGGCGTCCCGATACTTTTGGCCCGTGTGTGTTTACCTGAGGTGAGGTCGTGGTCGATGCCCTCCACAGAAATGGAAGCGTTGGAGACGGGATTTCCCTGAAGGTCACGTACGAAACCCTGAACGCCACGATGGACCTGCGGAAGAGACGCCAGTTTTAGCTTACTAAGCTAACACGGTTAGCCTCTGCCGCCTGTGCCTGACGGAGGGAGGGTCGACAGGGTTCCTTGTTGCAACTGCGCAATTGAGACCCTCCTGTCTGTGCCTGACGGAGGGAGGGTCGACAGGGTTCTTCGTTACCTCTGCTGGCTGTGCCTGACATAGGGGAGGTCGACAGGGTTCCTCGTTGCAACTGCGCAATCGAGACCCTCCTGGCTGTGCCTGACAGAGGGGGGGTCGACAGGGTTCCTCGTTGCAACTGCGCAATCGAGACCCTCCTGGCTGTGCCTGACAGAGGGGGGGTCGACAGGGTTCCTCGTTGCAACTGTGCAATTGGGACCTCTGCCGGCTGTGCCTGACATAGGGGAGGTCGACAGGGTTCCTCGATGCCATTGCGCAATCAATCTGGTCCTCTGCCGGCTGTGCCTGACGTAGGGGGGGTCGATAGGGTTCCTCAATGCCACTGCACAATCAATCGGGACCTCTGCCGGCTGTGCCTGACGTAGGGGGGGTCGATAGGGTTCCTCAATGCCACTGCACAATCAATCGGGACCTCTGCCGGCTGTGCCTGACGTAGGGGGGGTCGATAGGGTTCCTCGATGCCACTGCACAATCAATCGGGACCTCTGCCGGCTGTGCCTGACGTAGGGGAGGTCAACGGGGTTCCTCGATGCAAATGCACAATCGGGACCTCTGCTGGCTGTGCCTGACGGAGGGAAGGTCGACGCTCGTTTGAACGCAGCCCAACAACGGCGAGCCCCGAACCTGAGCGATGTAGTTGACGAGGGAGTCGCGGTTCTGGTCCCAGTGTGTCCTGAGCGTGCTCTCCAGGGGGAACTTCTCGCAGCTCAGCTCCAGCGTGATCTCGAAGCAGTTGCTGCTCAGGTAGTTGAAGTCCTGCATACCTGCGGGGGCGAGAGAACGGGCGAGGGTTAGCACGGCGCCCCCTCGTGGAGGCTTTACGTTATACCTTGTAACCCACAGTGGGACCAGATCGCCAACATATTTCGTTTCGTGTTCGGTTTTGATGCGTCGATCGAGTCGCCCGGGTCGACGGGAAAACAGTTGGCATAGTGGGTGGAGCTTTGGGCTAGCAATCCCCCGGTCACGTACCTCCAGGCACGCTGTACCAGGCGCCCCCGTTGGTGATGCCCTCCTTGAAGCTGGCGTCGTCGTCGTTCTTGCGGCACGGCGCCCGCTCCGGGTC
>NC_086001.1:35978449-35988449 GCF_030014385.1 Trichomycterus rosablanca | reverse complement strand
CCCTGATCTACACCCTATCCCAGTCCCCTGATCTACACCCTATCCCAGTCCCCTGATCTACACCCTATCCCAGTCCCCTGATCTACACCCTATGCCAGTCCCCTGATCTACACCCTATCCCAGTCCCCTGACTCGCCCATACTGCATCCCACTCTTTGAAAAATAAATCTCAGGAGAGGGAGCTGGAGCGAAACCCAACATCTGGCAACCGCATTACCACACGAAACCCCCCCCCCCCCACGTACAGCTACGATACACGACCAAAAGTATACGGACAGCTGTTCCTTTCCCGGCACGGACCCCCGACCGGGAGCTTGTCGGACATCCGGTTTAAAAGACCGAACATCTGCGGGAATTTGAGACCCACAAATCCCCACAGGCGCGCTCCAAACTCTCGCGGAAAGACATAAATGCTTATCGATTTGATTGATCCGAGCGTGTCCACATACTTTTGACCACAGGGGGGGAAAAATCGAGTGTAGAACGCGACGCCGATGACCCGGTTGCTATGGCAACTGCAGAACCCTAGAAGCGCAAACGCCGTCCTTCTTCGTTCCGTACGATATTGCCAAAAGTATGTGGACGCCGAACCTCCGTGAGGTTCCGGTCTCCTGAACTAAGCGACGAGCTCAATCGGGCCGAGCGTTTGGGAGTCCGTTTGGGACGGATCGGAGCGCCGACTGCGAGGCAGGCTCTATGTACTGTGTGTGGAGGGTCACGCTATGCTCTACGGATTCCTCCACCACTCGTCACGCCGCCTTCACCGGACACTAGGAGTCGCCGCGAAGCCACGAAGCCCTCCGTGGCTCGGGCGTGGCCGGCTAGCGTGGCCGCCGCGATACGTGAACGATATCTAGCTAAACGCTAACAGCGTTAGCTAATAGCGGCGCATTTTGACCGCGGATTCGTCGTCCTTATTCCATTTCTAGCGGAGGAGCAGATGCTGCAGATCCGTTTGATTTATTATTAACGAGCGCTCGCCAACAGGAAGACACCTCACCCTCTACACACACACACACACACACACACACACACACACACACACCCTACCCGCCCCGCCCGCTTCGGCAAACACACACACACACACACACACACACACACACACACACACACACACACCGGCAGCTTTAAGACTCTGAAACACCCAGATGGAAAGTTCCAGGTTCCTGAATCATATTGTTTAGTTCTATTCATGACCATGACCCATTTACCCCGGTCAGGGTCTCAGGGGGTCCACGGTTCAAAACCTGGATCCCAACACCACCCTGTCAATAAAACCTTCGTAGGAGCGGAGACTGTTAGAGCTGCCAGGCATACCCTGGGGTCTCCGAACAGCTCATGATCAGGCGTCCAGATACTTTTGATCCCGAGGTGCCAGATGGCGCGTGCGTGTGCGCGGCTCATCGCGCTAAGCCGATCTATCGCCACGGCAACAGGCTATTTATGCTGCGCCTCAGCCGCGGATGATCGGGTCGCCGGCGCGGATCTGGGACGGAAGGATCCCAAAAGTATGTGGACAACAGTTTGGGGAAGGACCGTCCCTGTTCTAGACGTTCGGTGTGACAGGAGCGACCCCGAACACACAGCTGTGGGATGAATCGGAACGCCGACCCAAAATGTCCCTTCCCTCCCCAGAGGAGTAGGGACTGTTCTAGTCGTACGGCCGAAAGTATCTGGACGCCCGATCACGAGCTGTCTGGAGACCCCAGGACATGCCCGGCAGCTCTAACAGTCTCCGCTCCTTCCTTAGGGCTTTCGGGTACAAACGTTTTATTGACAGGGTGGTGTTGGGATCCAGGTTTTAAACCGTGGACCCCCTGAGACCCTGACCGGGGTAAATCGCTCGGAATATAGGAGAATGACACGAACGCCACATTTACGTTTACGCTCACGTTTCTGGAACAGGCGTCCGCATATTTGTGGCCGATTCGACCGAACAGGCATAAATCCCCACAGACACACTACAAACTCCGCCCGCTTTGTGAGCACGGGGTTAGACTAAAGAGTGTAACAGACTCCACCCACTTTGCAGACTCCACCCACTTTGCAGACTCCACCCACTTTGCAGACTTCACCCACTTTGAAGACTCCACCCACTGTAGACTAAAAAGCGTAACAAACTCCGCCCACTTTGGAGACTCCACCCATTTTGCAGACTCCACCCCACTTTGTGAGCAGACTAAAAAGTGTAACCGACTCCGCCCACTTTACAGACCCCGCCCACTTTGAAGACTCCACCCACTGTAGACTAAAAAGCGTAACAAACTCCGCTCACTTTGGAGACTCCACCCATTTTGCAGACTCCACCCACTTTGTGAGCACGGGGTTAGACTAAAAAGTGTAACCGACTCCACCCACTTTGCAGACTCCACCCACTTTGCAGACTCCACCCACTTTGCAGACTTCACCCACTTTGTGAGCACGGGGTTAGACTAAAAAGTGTAACCGACTCCGCCCACTTTACAGACCCCGCCCACTTTGAAGACTCCACCCACTGTAGACTAAAAAGCGTAACAAACTCCGCCCACTTTGGAGACTCCACCCATTTTGCAGACTCCACCCCACTTTGTGAGCAGACTAAAAAGTGTAACCGACTCCGCCCACTTTACAGACCCCCGCCCACTTTGAAGACTCCACCCACTGTAGACTAAAAAGCGTAACAAACTCCGCCCACTTTGGAGACTCCACCCATTTTGCAGACTCCACCCCACTTTGTGAGCAGACTAAAAAGTGTAACAGACCCCGCCCACTTTGCAGACTCCGCCCACTTGTTGAGTGCAGGGTTTGACTTCCCCACAGACACACTACAAAGTCTTGTAGCTGTAATTTAATACCGTTCGTTTTTTATAAAGGGACGTCCGGCAAGCTGGGCGTCAGGCGTCCGAATACTTTCGACCACACGGCGTTCGCGGGGCACCTGGCGTAAACAAAACCCCCCTTTTTTTTACGGGTTAATCTGGCAGGAACTGGAGCCCTCGCTTCGAGGCGGCGGGAGGGGGGAAGGGAGCGGCGGTCTGAGATGGGAGGAAACCCACTCGGGACCCAGAGCACACGCGCCGCCGCGGGGAGCCGCGGGTTGCCATGGGCGACGGGCGGGGGCGGCGAGTGGAAACTCATCTGGTAGCAATAAAACACACACACACACACACACACACACACACACACACACACACACCGAGCTGTACGGTTACGTCACACCTCAAATCAGAGCTGCAGATCCAAGTGTAAATAAGAGGATACACAGTAAACCTGGCAACCCTCACCCACCCTCATTGTTCACCCAGCAGTTTAGGGAAGGCCCTGACTTCAGCCACACCGAACAGGAACATCAGCGCAACCCAACAGGACACAAATCCCCACAGACATACTCCGAAAGAGACGTCCAGCAAGCAGACACCGGGAGAACATGCCAAACTTCTTACTGGAGGGAGTTTGGCATGTTCCCCCCCAGTGCCTGCTCGGGTTTCACAAGGTCGGTAACGTTAAAAAAGCCTGGACCCTGGAGCTGGAACCTTTATTTAATACCTAGAGATAAGCCACACAGACACTGGGAGAACATGCCAAATTTCTTATAGCCCGCCTGGAAGGAGTTTGGCATGTTCCCCCTATGGTCTGCTCGGGTTTCGCAAAGGTCAGTAACCTTAAAAAATCGAGTTGAATCTTCCATCTGGACCCTGGAGCTGAAACCTTCATTTAGTACCTAGAGATAAGCCACGCAGACACCGGGAGAACATGCCAAATTCCTTGCAGCCCGCCTGGGACGAGTTTGGCATGTTCTCCCCCGTGCCCGCTCGGGTTCCGCAAGGTCGGTAACGTAGAAAAAAAAAACTAGAACCGTGAGCTGGAGCCTTCCTTTAGTACCTCGACACCCCCCCCCCCCCCCCAACGCAGAACCAGGGAGAACATGCCAAATTCCTTACAGCCCGCCTGGAGGGGGTTTGGCATGTTCTCACAGGGTCAGTGACATTAAGAATCGAGCTGAATCGTCCGTTCAGAACCTGAAGCTGGAACCTACCTAGAGATAAGCCGCACAGACACCGGGAGAACGTGCCAAACTCTGTGCATCCCGCCTGGGGGGGGGGGGGTTTGGCATGTTCTCCCCGGTGCCTGTTTATGCCCTCTTTTCTCTCTTCCTTCTCCAGAGACCCTGACCGGGCCAGATTTGCGGGGTCGATGGAGATTGAAGTATTCTGAAGGCCGTCGGTGCCCCGTTCAATAGCGCAACTCCATCCTGGTCAGGGTCGCGGTGCAACGAGGGACTCATCACCGAGTGTGTGTGTGTGGACGCCCAGCCGGGCCGCTGGAGGTTCGAACCCTGGACTTCCGAGTTGGACTAGAATCGCCGCGACGAACAATGACGTCACGAACCAATCCGATGCTGGACGCTGTGACGTCACTAAACCACCAGACGTCATTCTTTTGAACGCCGTAAATATCGGGACATTGTGGCGTCCTGTTATTGCCGCACGATTCTGGGTGTGTGTGTGTGTGTGTGTGTGTGTGTGTGTGTGTGTGTGATGTTTTCCACCCCACCCCCCACGATACAGGCACAGTGACGTCATCGATCCACATTAAATATACATCAAGCTCAGCGGTTCCTTTGATCCTTTATAAAAATAAAATAAAACACCCGAAGCGTACTGAAATAACCTTGGTGACGGGTACTGACCAGGGTCGTGGACGCCCGGGTTGTCGCTCATCTCCAGCACCAGCAGCTCGCGGCCCTCGAAGCTCTGCCCCACCGTGTAGATGCGCGCGATGGCCGGGCACTGCAGCCACACCGACACCAGGGCTTTGCGCATCTCCTCGTAGCGGTGGTACTCGAACGAAATACCGCCGTCGGTCGGAGCCGCGGCGGCCAGCGCAGCCGCCACCGCGACCAGGATCACCAGCAGCGCCTTCATGTCCTCTCGGTAGTCGGTGCGTCTCTAGCTCCGGGTTCCTCTCCGGGTTCCTCTCGGTCGGTCGGTGTGGAGACGCGGAGCCGCAAGAAGCCTTTTGACGCGGGGATGACGCGTGCGCGTTCACGCCGCCCCGCAGTTACCTGTTTATCCTGCCAGCGGACGCGCGCTCCCGATGCGGCGTCGCGCACACGGAGGGAAACGGGAGCGCGCTCACAGAGGGCGGGGCTTCGGAGAGCAGATAAGCAGCAGGGGGGGAGGGGGAGCGCCTTCACTCACTCAGAAATGATCGGTGTCGCGGTGGATCCGGTGCCGTCCCTGCACTTACACTCTTGTTCACTTACACACACACACACACTTTTACGACCGCTGAGAGAAGGGAGAACATACTAAACTCCTGCTCCTTTCCATGAACCATGGTGATCAGAGGTTAGGATTGAACCCGGATGCTCTGTGGCTGGCAACCCACTTTCATTCAGGATGACGTGACAGTTTGTGCCCCTCCCACAGACCTTGACCAGAGACCACTGTTCCATATAAGTCTTAATAGGTGCAGTCAGTGTACAAACCCAGTCTGTGGGGATTTGTGCCTGTTTGAGGTTCGGGGTATCCTGGTCAGGGTCACGGTGCGCGATGAGGTAACACATCCCACCCCCCCTCAGCCAATCGTGTGTGTGTGTGAGTGTGTGTGAGTGTGTGTGTGTGTGTGTGTGTGTGAGTGTGTGTGTGTGTGTGTGTGTGTGTGTGAGTGTGTGTGTGTGTGTGTGTGTGTGTGTGTGAGTGTGTGTGTGTGTGTGTGTGTGTGTGTGAGTGTGTGTGTGTGTGTGTGTGTGTGTGTGTGTGTGTGTGTGTGTGTGTGAGTGTGTGTGTGTGTGTGTGTGTGAGTGTGTGTGTGTGTGTGTGTGTGTGTGTGAGTGTGTGTGTGTGTGTGTGTGTGTGAGTGTGTGTGTGGACGCCCGACCGGCTGACGGCTCCGCTGGGGGTCCAAACCCCGGACCCCCGAGTAATACTTGAGCTGATGCCAACGTAAAAAAAATCGAGCCGAACCTTCCATCTGGAGCCTTCCTTTAGAAAACGCGAGGAGAACATGCCAAATTCCTTACAGTAGGTCTGGGAGGAGTTTGGCATGTTCCCCCTAGTGCCTGTTTGGGTTTTGCTGAGGTTGGTGACGACATAAAAAAAATAAATAAAACCTGGAACCCGGAGCTGGAACCTGTCTTTAGTACCCACGCAGACCGTCTGGAGGGAGTTTGGCATGTTCTCACAAAACCAGTGACGTTACCAGATCGAGCCGAATCTTTCGTCTAGATCCTGGAGCTGGAAACCTTTCCTTTAGTACAGTGGTGTTCAAAAAAATAGCAGTGATTTTAAAAAAGTGAATAAAGCACAAAATCATTAAATTAACTTTTATTTCCATAAATGCAAACGCACTGAAAATACTCCACTTTCAATTCTAAATCAAAACATTATTAAAATTTAGCCAGTTTGTATTAATCCTTCACAGAAAGTTAAGAAAAATGAATATTAGGCTGTTTAAAAAAATAGCAGTGCAGCATTTTTCATTAAAAACTCAAAAAATGTATCTATAACATGAAAAAAAATGTTTGAGGTTTCACTTTACTTTAAATGACTGAACTAATATTTAATATAACGATTGTTTCTAAGATCTGTGTTGCATGGAGTCGACCAACTTCTGGCACCTCTGCACAGGTATTCCAGTCCAGGATGATTAGACGACGTTCCACAGTTCTTCTGCAATTTTGGGTTTTGCCTCAAAAAAACACGTTTCAGACGTCAGAACACAAGTTCTCTCTGGGATTGAGGTCAGGGGATTGTGCTGGTCACTCTATTACCTCAATCTTGTTTGTCTGTAACCAAGATGTTTTGGGTCATTGTCATGTTGAAACACCCATTTTAAGCACATTTCTTCTTCCACATGGGGCAACATGATCTCCTCAAGTATTCTGATATATTTCAACTGATCCATGATCCCTCGTATGTGATAAACAGACGTAACACCACGGTATGAGAAACATCCCCATATCATCATTCTGTACCACCGTGCTTTACTGTCTTCACAGTGTACTGCAAACGTTGAGCCATTTCTCTTTGGACCAGTCGATGTGTTCTTTGGCAAATTTGAACCCATTCAGGACGTCTTTTTCTTAACAACGGGACTTTGCAGGAGTTCTTGCTGGTAAATCGGCTTCATTTAATCATCTTCTGTACTCACTGGTAACTTCAGATGTTCCTTGATCTTTCTGGAGGTGATCACTGGCCGTTCTGGCTATTCTTTGATCCATTCGAACAGTAGTTCCACGCTTCCTTCTGCGTCTTTCAGGTTTTGGTTTTCACTTCAAGGCATTTGAGATCATTTTAGCTGAGCAGCCGATAATCTATATATACTGACTATAATGTCTGGAACAACTCATTTTACCCAGTATTTCAGAAGGAAATGTGCTATGACCAACATGTGCAACATTTGCCCCCCTCCTACCTTAAATAAGGGCCAAAATTGACACCCGTTCTTCTGCAGAATGAATTAATTCACCGACTGAACTCCTCACTGCTATTATTTTGAACAATCCCCTTTCAATCAATGCTTCGATTACTCAGAATGAGCGGCATGCACGTCCTAATTGTTGGGTTTGTTTTGTTTTCGTTACTCTACTACACTTTCAAGTACATTATTTGCTATGTAGAAAAATCACTTCTACTAAAAACAGTGATTTATCAGGTTCATGGTGTTGGACCGCTATTATTTTGAACACCACTGTACATAGAGAAAAGACGAGGAGAACATGCCAAATTCCTTACAGCCCGGCCTGAGGGAGTTTGGCGTGTTCTCCCTAGTGCCTGCTCGGGGCTTCGCGAGGGTCGGCGACGCCACCAGATCGAGCCGAATCTTCTTCCATCCGGAACCTTTCCTGTAGCACCTAGAGAAACCCCCGAAGGAGAACATGCCAAACTCCTCACAGCCCGCCCCCTGGGAGGAGTTTGGCGTGTTCTCTCCCGTGCCTGCTCGGGCTGAATCCTCCATCTGGAACCTTCCTTTGGTAAAAAAAAAAAACACGAGGAGAACATGCCAAACTCCTTACCGAGGGTCTTGGAGGAGTTTGGCGTGTTCCCCCTTATGATCGTGGCTGTGAAGTACGGTGGCGGGAGAGTCAATTCACACGAATCAATGAATCAATGAACGAATCGAATCATCCGATGTAAAGAAAATCCAAAGTGCTTTTATTTATGTGTGTGTGTGTGTGTGTGAGGCACACTACGCTATAACGCAGGTACAGTCTGTGGTTTGTTGTTTCTGGTGGTCACTGCTCTTTCCTGGACGTCTGTCTGACCCTGAAGCTGTGGAACTGGGCGTCGGTGCTGAACAGTCGGTCCCACCAGGTGAAGGTGGAGCCGTAGTTCCCCACGAAGTTCATGTGGTGGAAGTCGTGGAAGCGCGTGCCGGCGTAGAACGGGACGAGGTGGAGCGGGTTGAACGGGACGTCGTAGCCGCTGCGGAGAAGACGGCAGGCGTTAAAAAAAAAAACCTGATTTCAACATGACAGTAGGTGGATTGGCTGATTTTTGCTGCATGTTTTGGCTCATGGTGTTTTTTTTGTGTGTGTGTAAACGGCGCCCACTAGCGGCCGCGTATAATCACTGCACACCCACCCCTCACCTAGTCAATCATGAGTGTGTGTGTGTGTGGACGGCTCCGCTGAGGGTCCGAACCCGAGGCTAAACGCGAGGAGAACATGCCAAACTCCCTACAGAAGGCCTTGGAGGGAGTTTGGCATGTTCTCCCTAGTGCCTGTTCGGGTTGTTCGTCGAGATCGGTGACATAAAAAAAAAAACTAAACCTGGAACCCGTCGTTAGTACCTAGAGGAAACGCGAGGAGAACATGCCAAACTCCTTACAGAAAGCCTTTGGGTGGAGTTTGGCATGTTCTCCCCCTAGTGCCTGTTCGGGTTGTTCGCCGAGGTCGGCGACATTGAAAACAAACAAAAAAAAACCCTGGAACCCGTCTGTAGTACCTAGAGAAAACGCGAGGAGAACATGCCAAACTCCCTACAGAAGGCCTTGGAGGGAGATTGGCATGTTCTCCCTAGTGCCTGTTCGGGTTGTTCGCCGAGGTCGGCGACATAAAAAAAAAAAACTAAACCTGGAACCCGTCTTTAGTACCTAGAGGAAACGCGAGGAGAACATGCCAAACTCCTTACAGAAAGCCTTTGGGTGGAGTTTGGCATGTTCTCCCCCTAGTGCCTGTTCGGGTTGTTCGCCGAGGTCGGCGACATTGAAAACAAACAAAAAAAAACCCTGGAACCCGTCTGTAGTACCTAGAGAAAACGCGAGGAGAACATGCCAAACTCCCTACAGAAGGCCTTGGAGGGAGATTGGCATGTTCTCCCTAGTGCCTGTTCGGGTTGTTCGCCGAGGTCGGCGACATAAAAAAAAAAAACTAAACCTGGAACCCGTCTTTAGTACCTAGAGGAAACGCGAGGAGAACATGCCAAACTCCTTACAGAAAGCCTTTGGGTGGAGTTTGGCATGTTCTCCCCCTAGTGCCTGTTCGGGTTGTTCGCCGAGGTCGGCGACATTGAAAACAAACAAAAAAAAACCCTGGAACCCGTCTGTAGTACCTAGAGAAAACGCGAGGAGAACATGCCAAACTCCCTACAGAAGGCCTTGGAGGGAGATTGGCATGTTCTCCCTAGTGCCTGTTCGGGTTGTTCGCCGAGGTCGGCGACATAAAAAAAAAAAACTAAACCTGGAACCCGTCTTTAGTACCTAGAGGAAACGCGAGGAGAACATGCCAAACTCCTTACAGAAAGCCTTTGGGTGGAGTTTGGCATGTTCTCCCCCTAGTGCCTGTTCGGGTTGTTCGCCGAGGTCGGCGACATTGAAAACAAACAAAAAAAAAACCCTGGAACCTGTCTGTAGTACCTAGAGAAAACGCGAGGAGAACATACCAAACTCCATACAGAAGGCCTTGGAGGGAGTTTGGCATGTTCTCCCCCAGTGCCTGTTCGGGTTGTTCGCCGAGGTCGGCGACATAAAAAAAAAAACTCAACCTGGAACCCTTCGTTAGTACCTAGAGAAAGCG